>NC_085988.1:83095111-83137611 GCF_030014385.1 Trichomycterus rosablanca | reverse complement strand
GATAGAAAGACAGACAGACAGAAAGGAAGAAAGACAGACAGACAGAAAGGAAGAAAGACAGACAGACAGAAAGGAAGAAAGACAGACAGACATATGTGGTGTCTACATACTTTTGCCCAAATAGTGATTCCTAATTGTACGGTGGCTCGGTAGGTAGCACTGTCACCACACAACGATTTCTAGGTGGAGTGGTCCGGGTCCTCTCTGTGTGGAGTTTGCATGTTCTCCCCGTGTCTGTGTGGGTTTCCTTTGGGAGCTCCAGTTTCCTCCCACAGTCCAAAGACGTGCAAGTGAGGTAAATTGGAGATACTAAATTGTCCATGACTGTGTTTGTGATTAAACTCTTGAACTGATGAATCTTGTGTAATGAGTAACTACCGTTCCTGTCATGAATGTAACCAAAGTGTAAAACATGACGTTAAATCCTAATAAATAAATAAATAACGTTGATTAACTTTGTTTTCCTGCCTGTACTGAAGAAATAGTTTTGAACCTTTAAACTGTCGTGCTCACGATTTTTCGCCCATGACACTCGAGAAGCTGAGCAGACCGTAAACCAGGCAGCTCTGCAGGGGGGCCATTTTTCCAAATAACACACACATGCCGGGGTAAGCATGGGCAAACCGCTGTGTGTGAGATTACACCAGAAACAGCGGCGTCCTGCCTGAGGATCGTCACCCAGCGGAACGGAAAACACGCCGAGCGCTTCCACATGTGAGTAAAAAGCTCGGGTAATACGCTAAAAAAACATCCGACAAAACCAGGCAGACGACGCTGTGCGATTTTTATCGTATGTGGCGTAACGACCGCTGGTGAAGCTAATTATCTAAAGTATTTACTGGTATGTCTGTGTATGGGAATTTGTGCCCATTTAATCAAAAGATGACAGCATTTGTACACTGATCAGCCATAACATTAAAACCACCTCCTTGTTTCTACACTCACTGTCCATTTTATCAGCTCCACTTACCATGTAGAAGCACTTTGTAGTTCTACAATTACTGACTGTAGTCCATCTGTTTCTCTGATTGCTTTGTTAGCCCCCTTTCACCCTAAATAATACCTGCTCTGTGGTGGTCCTGTGGGGGTCCTAACCATTAAAGAACAGGGTGAAAGGGGGCTAACAAAGCATGCAGATAAACAGATGGGCTACAGTCAGTAATTGTAGAACTACACAGTGCTTCTATATGGTAAGTGGAGCTGATAAAATGGACAGTGAGTGTAGAAACAAGGAGGTGGTTTTAATGTTATGGCTGATCAGTGTATGGCTGGGCACTGATGTTGGTCGAGAAATTCTCAGTTGATGTTCCGGTTCATTCCAGAGCTGTTCAGTGAGGCTGAGGCATCACAGTTTGTTGAGTATGGGGCTGCATAGCTGCAGACCAGTCAGTTAATTAGGTGGTCATAATGTTATGCTTGATCGGTGTAGACAAACTATCGGGAACTGTACTGGTTTGTTCTTTTGAGGTGCAGGACAGGGATGATCATGTGTGTAGAGAAGCCCTCAAAGGGACAAAATGCCTCAGTACATAAACACAACATCAAACAATGCAATTTTCACAGCTGTGATTTAGGCAGGGCCTTACTATTACAACTCATTTACCACATGAATCAAACAGTTCATGTCACACCACAACTTAGTCCTGGGGAACTCTGGGTTTAAGAGTTTGCCCTGGAGCAGATTCGGACATTCAAGCATAATTGACCCACAAATTTGACCTATAACAAAAGGATTTGGACCATCACTCTCCATTAAAGCTACTCAGGTCCTGGTTCAGTCTCTTATCACCCTAAAACTTGGATAGAGTACCCACATGCCTGGTCTTTAATCTTCCCAAGTACTCCCACATCACCCCACGCTGTCCCTCCTTCACCGGCTTTCAGCTCTGTAGAGCCAGTATGAGCCCACGGTCACTCAGTCGTGAGAAGCATGTGTGAGAAGCACGTGATGAGCTGGTGCCATGCATGGATGGTGTACGGCGAAACTCACCTCACTGAAGCCTGAGAGAGAGAGGGAGTCGTTCGTTAAAAAGAGTCGTTTGAGTCATACAGATGAGTCGATTGAGCTCTGATTCGTTCTCATGCTGTGAAGCCAGTTGGTTTGTGTGGATCTGGGGAGGGTGTGTATGGTGTATTAGTGGGTGTCTGGAAGGGTTTTAGAGGTGGACTGGCACTAATGCATGATACAATGGCACTATAAAATACAGATCATCCATGTCACAATTAATATTTATTTATGTATTTATTTATTTATTTTTCCTTAATATAGTTACACTTGTCAGCAACTGTTGTGGCTGAAACACATTAATTCAATAATTAGAAGGGGCGTCCCAATACTTTTGTCCATAGAGTGAACCTTAAAGTAATTTCATGTAATTGGTGGCACCATGGCAATGTGTATAAAATAGGTTTTAAATATTTGACAAATGCATTAATAACCATGCAGCTATGTTATGGATGTTATGGAACAGCTACTTTTAACAAGTCGACTAACAAATGCATTTATGGTCAGATAATCGTATTACTTTTAATTCAGCGTTTAGTCCAAAACTACAACAACAACAACAAATAAAATAGTTCATCAGTAGAGCTATTTCAACAGAATATGGCGCTATCATGTACGTATCAGCTTTGCAGGTCATACATTCTGCCTCCCAAGGATCCCCACCAGGACAAAACACAGATTTTCTGTCATTTTATAAGAGAAGTGCGAGAAGACAAGATCTAAATAAAAAGATTAAATCAGTGCAAAAACACACACACAGAATAATGAGCGCAGACTACGAAGGCTGAATCCTGGACAATTTTGGTGATTTAGAAATCCCGGCCGGACGCATTTTTTAGGTCCAAAAAAGAGGACATGTCCGGGAAAAAGAGGATGTTTGGTCACCCTAGTATATACAGTAGCTGAGAATATTCACAATACGTAATTTTGCATTATTTAAAGTGACTATACGAATAGCATGCAAACAAAAATACACAGGCGTCAATGCAGTGATCTAAATGTGTGATGTAGTGTGTGAATACATGCAGGTCCCAGTTGGTCAGTGTGGTAGTGTTCAGTTCACGTATGTCCCTGAAAATCTAAGAGATTTAACACAAGATTATTGTACATGAATCAGTGAGAACATCTGTTTAGCCTAAAGCATCTCATAAGCGGTTGATTAACAGACCTTATTATTTTTATTTTTTTTATTATTATTATTATTATTATTATTATTATTATTATATTCCTATTATTATTATTATTATTTTTTTTTATTTATTATATTCCTATTATTATTATATTTATATTGTTATTATTATTATTATTATTATATTATTATTATTATTATTATTATTATTATTATTATATTCCTATTATTATTATTATTATTATTATTATTATTATTGTTGTTGTTGTTGTTGTTGTTATTATTGTTATTATTAATTATTATTATTATTATTATTATTATATTATTCCTATTATTATTATATTTCTATTATTATGATTATTATTGTTATTATTATTGTTGTCATTATTTTTTATTGTTGTTGTTGTTGTTATTATTCATATTTTTTGTTATTATTATTATTATTATTGTTATTATTATTGTCATTATTATTATTATTATTGTTGTTGTTATTGTTGTTGTTGTTGTTGTTGTTGTTGTTGTTATTAACGAAGCAAACCTCTTTTATATAAGAATGTATTTAATATATACAGTGCCTTGCAAAAGTATTCAGCCCCCTTGAACTTTTCAACCTTTTGCCACATTTCAGGCTTTAAACATAAAGATATGAAATTGTAATTTTTTGTGAAGAATCAACAACAAGCGGGACACAATCGTGAAGTGGAACGAAATTTATTGGATATTTTAAACTTTTTTTAGAAATAAAAAACTGAAAAGTGGGGCGTGCAATATTATTCAGCCCCCTTGCGTTAATACTTTGTAGCGCCACCTTTTGCTGCGATTACAGCTGCAAGTCGCTTGGGGTATGTCTCTATTAGTTTTGCACATCGAGATACTGAAATTTTTGCCCATTCTTCCTTGCAAAACAGTTCGAGCTCAGTGAGGTTGGATGGAGAGCGTTTGTGAACAGCAGTTTTCAGCTCTTTCCACAGATTCTCGATGGGATTCAGGTCTGGACTTTGACTTGGCCATTTTAACACCTGGATAAGTTTATTTGTGAACCATTCCATTGTAGATTTTGCTTTATGTTTTGGATCATTGTCTTGTTGGAAGATAAATCACCGTCCCAGTCTCAGGTCTTTTGCAGACTGCAACAGGTTTTCTTCCAGAATGGTCCTGTATTTGGCTCCATCCATCTTCCCATCAATTTTAACCATCTTCCCTGTCCCTGCTGAAGAAAAGCAGGCCCAAACCATGATGCTGCCACCACCATGTTTGACAGTGGGGATGGTGTGTTCAGGGTGATGAGCTGTGTTGCTTTTATGCCAAACATAACGTTTTGCGTTGTGGCCAAAAAGTTCGATTTTGGTTTCATCTGACCAGAGCACCTTCTTCCACATGCTTGGTGTGTCTCCCAGGTGACTTTTTATAGATATCTTTGAGAAATGGCTTTCTTCTTGCCACTCTTCCATAAAGGCCAGATTTGTGCAGTGTACGACTGATTGTTGTCCTATGGACAGATTCTCCCACCTCAGCTGTAGATCTCTGCAGTTCATTCAGAGTGATCATGGGCCTCTTGGCTGCATCTCTGATCAGTCTTCTCCTTGTTTGAGCTGAAAGTTTAGAGGGACGGCCGGGTCTTGGTAGATTTGCAGTGGTCTGATACTCCCTTCATTTCAATATGATCGCTTGCACAGTGCTCCTTGAGATGTTTAAAGCTTGGGAAATCTTTTTGTATCCAAATTCGGCTTTAAACTTCTCCACAACAGTATCTCGGACCTGCCTGGTGTGTTCCTTGGTCTTCATGATGCTCTCTGCGCTTTAAACAGAACTCTGAGACTATCACAGAGCAGGTGCATTTATACGGAGACTTGATTACACACAGGTGGATTCTATTTATCACCATCAGTCATTTAGGTCAACATTGGATCATTCAGAGATCCTCACTGAACTTCTGGAGTGAGTTTGCTGCACTGAAAGTAAAGGGGCTGAATAATATTGCACGCCCCACTTTTCAGGTTTTTATTTCTAAAAAAAGTTTAAAATATCCAATAAATTTCGTTCCACTTCACAATTGTGTCGCACTTGTTATTGATTCTTCACAAAAAATTACAATTTCATATCGTTATGTTTAAAGCCTGAAATGTGGCAAAAGGTTGAAAAGTTCAAGGGGGCTGAATACTTTTGCAAGGCACTGTAAACAATAGCAAACTCACTCTTTCCTCCCTTTTTATACACACACACACACACACACACACACAAACACACACACACACACAGAGTCTTTGTTTCTTCCTTATCCAGTGCCCCCAGATGCCTTGTAATTATCTCCTAAATTGTCCTTATCTCCCACAGTGCATTTCTGTCCTCACCAGTGTAACTGTGTGATTATGCACTACAGAACAGACGACAGAGTCAGAGCTGTCACACATGCTACTTCACACACCATTATAAACATTAAGCAGTCTCACAGGGCACTGATACACACACACACACACACACACACACACACACACGTTTGCTCTTTGTGTGCGGAATGTTGCGAGGGTGGCAGACTGGCACAGCTGGTAAAGATGACGAGTAACTGAGTGAGTAAATGTGTGAGTGAGCATCAGCATCCTGTCTTGTCCTTTCCTGTCGATTCGAGTCTTTTTGGGTGGCACTGGACTCACCGTGACTCTGATCAGGAGGAAGCACTACATGCAAATAAAGAATGAACCCAAGTTGGGAAGTTGAATTTATATGCTTGAGTTATCAGCTCCCTCTGCTGGATGTGTCGAAGCGTGCAACATAGGACCAGTCTTTACTGTGTGTGTGTGTGTGTGTGTGTGTGTGTGTGTGTGTGTGTTAGTGTGTTAGTGTGTGTGTGTTTACGCATTAAAATTAACACACATTTGTAAGAGACGTTCATGTCATAGTGAGTTTGTCTTTCTGTGACTGAAACAATCACAATGTTGAACATTCATTCATTCATTCCTTCATTTATTCATTAATTGTCTGTTTTCATTCATTCATTTACTCACTCATATATTCATGCATTCATTTATGTATTGATTCATTTATTCATTCATTGTCTGTTTTCATTTATTCATGCAATCATTTATGTATTTATTGATTTATTCACTCGCTGTTTTTTCATTCATTCATTCATTCATTCATTCATTCATTCATTCACTCATATTCATGCATTAATTTATGTATTTATTGATTTATTCATTCATTGTTTTTTTTCATTTATTCATTGATTTATTCATTTATTTATTCATTGTCTGTTTTGTTCGTTCATTTGTTCATTCATTCATTTATTGATTCATTCACATATTCATGCATTCATTTATACATTAATTCTGTTTTTTATGAATTATTTAATTCATTCATTTATTTGTTGTCTGTTTCCATTCATCCATCCATCCATCCATCCATCCATCCATCCATTCATTTATTAATGCAATAATGTATTCATTCATTGTCTGCTATTTTCATTAATTCATTTATTCATCTATTCATTCATTCTCTCATATATTCATGCATTAATTCATGTATTTATTGATTTATTCATTCATTGTCTGTTTTTTAATTCATTCATTCATTCATTAATTCATTCATTCATTTATTCATTCAGCTCGGGGTTCTGAATCCGCTTCTCGGGAGAGTCGAAAAAGCTTCACCTAAAAAATAAAGTGTAAAGTGGCTGAATGTACTAAAAGTACGACATAGAAACACTCAATTTATCTCTGTTATTACTGGTTATAAGAGCTCTGTACTGGTTATATGTGCTCTGTACTGGTTATAAGTGTCTCTGTACTGATTATAAGTGCTCTGTACTGGTTATAAGTGCTCTGTACTAGTTATAAATGTTCTGTACTGTTTATAAGCGCTCTGTACTGGTTATAAGCGCTCTGTACTGGTTAAAAGCGCTCTGTACTGGCTATAAGTGCTCTGTACTGGTTATAAGAGCTCTGTACTGGTTATAAGTGCTCTGTACTGGCTATAAGTGCTCTGTACTGGTTATAAGTGCTCTGTACTGGTTATAAGTGCTCTGTACTGATTATAAGCGCTCTGTACTGGTTATAAGCGCTCTGTACTGGTTATAAGCGCTCTGTACTGGTTATAAGTGTTCTGTATTCATTTATTCATGCATTCATTTATACATTAATTCAGTTTTTTTAATTCATCCATCCATCCATCCATTCATGAATTCATTTATTTTCTCTTTTTATTAATTAATTCATCTATTCATTAATTGTTTGTTTTTTCATTCATTCATTCATTCACTCATTTATTCATGAGACCCCGCCCCTGACAGGTAAAAAGAAACAATAAGCGGTTCGCAGGTTACGGGGGGCGTAACATCCTCGTTTCTCTATGAACGGTGATTGAGGTGGCGGCAGTAACGAGAGAGAAATAAACTCCAGAGTGAATTACAGTTCTTGAATTGATTTATTATTTTTAAATATAGAATTTGGAATCTATGTGTTAGTGTTTTAGGTTTTACGGCCCCTGAGATGCGCTAACACACTTCTGTCCTTTTTCTGAACTGGGAGTAAACTGGGAATTTGCCAGTCCATTGTACAAAACATGTTCCTCTGCACCGCGGTATCCAGCACTTATTCAAACCCAGAACATTTTATTTTTACATTATTATCGTTTCCTTTTACAGCCTCGTTGTTAACAATCAATATAATTTTTTCTTCCTTTTTAACATATATGGAGCCTGGAGCTAACAAGCCCTGTCTGACTGAACCCTCAACCTAATCGATTCATTCAGAGGAACGTGGAGCTTCTTCTCCCTTCGGCGCTGAGAACGGAGCGTATGAAAGCCCGCCGGGGACCAGAGAGGGCTGAGATGAGGGGGAGGATTTAGCCAGGAATGAAAACTAAAATGAATAGATGAAGAGAAGCACATTGGAGCGCTGAAGCTCTACACCCGCGTTCAGTTTCAGGCTTTCGGCTTCGAGCAGCTACGCCGAGATCGTCTGCACACGGGAAGCTCGGGCGTGAACCGATGATTCCTCATACACGGGTTACAGACCTGAAGATACGCTGAGGCTTTAATGTCGTCTATTTATACTGAAAATAA
The DNA here is from genome assembly GCF_030014385.1 of Trichomycterus rosablanca. Lineage (NCBI taxonomy): Eukaryota > Metazoa > Chordata > Actinopteri > Siluriformes > Trichomycteridae > Trichomycterus > Trichomycterus rosablanca. Next base: position 83,129,418 of record NC_085988.1, on the reverse strand, counting down.
ACTTAAATGTCTTCTTTTGCTTCATCTCAGACAAAACAACTCTATACTGCCAAAAGTATTTGGACAGCTGACCATGAACTTGTTGGACATTTCATTAAAAAACTTCTGATAGTGCTTTTCCACCAAAAGAACCTTGGTTCGTGAACCGGTTCTGTTCGGGTTTCTTGAACCTTGGTATTCTGTAGAGAACTGACACGCATGTCCACCAGTTTTTGGGAACCAAGCCTGCGTCATCAACAGTGGGCGTTACACAACGAAAGTAAAGAGTAACATGATGGTGGAGCATGTAGATTATCTGTGGGGATTTGTGCTGTTGTTACAGATGTTTGTTTTTATGTAAAAAGCATCGATCAGCTATCTGTGATAAGAAGACGTAGTTGTTGTTTTCTTTAGTTCACTGACGAGAAGCGTTTTGCGCTTCGCTCTCAACACGACTCTCGGCGTAAATAAACGATTTGCTTGAGCGGTGCTTGAGCGATAAAACACTAAAGTTTCACGACACGAACAAACATCTGTGTGAAATAACCATCAAATCCAGTCTAGAAGCTCCACATGTATCTGTGTTTAACTGGATTTACTTCACGTGTGGTGGTTCTGCAGCTCGGGGTTCTGAATCCGCTTCTCGGGAGAGTCTAAAAAGCTTCACCTAAAAAATAAAGTGTAAAGTGGCTGAATGTACTAAAAGTATGACATAGAAACACTCAATTTCTCTCTGTTATTACTGGTTATAAGAGCTCTGTACAGGTTATAAGAGCTCTGTACGGGTTATAAGTGTCTCTGTACTGGTTATAAGTGCTCTGTACTGGTTAAAAGTGTCTCTGTACTGGTTATAAGAGCTCTGTACTGGTTATAAGTGTCTCTGTACTGGTTATAAATGTTCTGTACTGGTTTTAAGCGCTCTGTACTGGTTATAAGCGCTCTGTACTGGCTATAAGTGCTTTGTACTGGTTATAAGAGCTCTGTACTGGTTATAAGTGCTCTGTACTGGTTATAAGTGCTCTGTACTGGTTATAAATGTTCTGTACTGGTTATAAGCGCTCTGTACTGGTTAAAAGAGCTCTGTACTGGTTATAAGTGCTCTGTACTGGCTATAAGTGCTCTGTACTGGTTATAAGTGCTCTGTACTGGCTATAAGTGCTCTGTACTGGCTATAAGTGCTTTATAAGTGCTCTGTACTGGTTATAAGTGCTCTGTACTCGTTATAAGTGCTCTGTACTGGTTATAAGCGCTCTGTACTGCTGAAATTCATCGTTCGTTGTTTTAGTACAACAAGCCACATTACACACGGAACCGGTTCAAAATCAAGTTCGTGAACCGGAACCATTCTGCGTATATAGGGCTGAGACCACTGGAATGTCTTTAAACTGAACTTTTCTTAACAACAACCTTTAAAAAAGTCAATTTTTTTGTTGGTCAAAAAGCCTTGGTTGATGTTCCGGTTCATTCCAGAGCTGTTGAGTGGTGCTGAGGTTAGGACACTGAAGTTTCTTTAAAATGACCCATAAAAAGTCGCCCTTCATCTGGCAGTTCGGTTCTTTGGCTGAGGAACACGCATACACGAGCTGTTTTCTGTGTTTTGATTTTTGAGACCAGGCCACAGCTCTTAAGCAGCCCAGGCACTGGTTTGGTTTTGATCACAGTTCAAGTTTTAATGAACACAAGTAAACAAACAAAAGTATAAGAAGTACGATAAAGTGATGCTGTCCCACCAAGACACAACATGACAAGCTCAGAGCCCTGACCACTACACAATCACTTTAAACTTAAATCAAGAAATGTAGTATATACACTATATTGCCAAACCTACAGTGTATCACAAAAGTGAGTACACCCCTCACATTTCTGCAGATATTTAAGTATATCTTTTCATGGGACAACACTGACAAACTGACACTTTGACACAATGAAAAGTAGTATGTGTGCAGCTTATATAACAGTGTAAATTTATTCTTCCCTCAAAATAACTTAATATACAGCCATTAATGTCTAAACCACCGGCAACAAAAGTGAGTACACCCCTTAGTGAAAGTTCCTGAAGTGTCAATATTTTGTGTGGCCACCATTATTTCCCAGAACTGCCTTAACTCTCCTGGGCATGGAGTTTACCAGAGCTTCACAGGTTGCCACTGGAATGCTTTTCCACTCCTCCATGACGACATCACGGAGCTGGCGGATATTCGAGACTTTGCGCTCCTCCACCTTCCGCTTGAGGATGCCCCAAAGATGTTCTATTGGGTTTAGGTCTGGAGACATGCTTGGCCAGTCCATCACCTTTACCCTCAGCCTCTTCAATAAAGCAGTGGTTGTCTTAGAGGTGTGTTTGGGGTCATTATCATGCTGGAACACTGCCCTGCGACCCAGTTTCCGGAGGGAGGGGATCATGCTCTGCTTCAGTATTTCACAGTACATATTGGAGTTCATGTGTCCCTCAATGAAATGTAACTCCCCAACACCTGCTGCACTCATGCAGCCCCAGACCATGGCATTCCCACCACCATGCTTGACTGTAGGCATGACACACTTATCTTTGTACTCCTCACCTGATTGCCGCCACACATGCTTGAGACCATCTGAACCAAACAAATTAATCTTGGTCTCATCAGACCATAGGACATGGTTCCAGTAATCCATGTCCTTTGTTGACATGTCTTCAGCAAACTGTTTGCGGGCTTTCTTGTGTAGAGACTTCAGAAGAGGCTTCCTTCTGGGGTGACAGCCATGCAGACCAATTTGATGTAGTGTGCGGCGTATGGTCTGAGCACTGACAGGCTGACCCCCCACCTTTTCAATCTCTGCAGCAATGCTGACAGCACTCCTGCACCTATCTTTCAAAGACAGCAGTTGGATGTGACGCTGAGCACGTGCACTCAGCTTCTTTGGACGACCAACGCGAGGTCTGTTCTGAGTGGACCCTGCTCTTTTAAAACGCTGGATGATCTTGGCCACTGTGCTGCAGCTCAGTTTCAGGGTGTTGGCAATCTTCTTGTAGCCTTGGCCATCTTCATGTAGCGCAACAATTCGTCTTTTAAGATCCTCAGAGAGTTCTTTGCCATGAGGTGCCATGTTGGAACTTTCAGTGACCAGTATGAGAGAGTGTGAGAGCTGTACTACTAAATTGAACACACCTGCTCCCTATGCACACCCGAGACCTAGTAACACTAGCGAGTCACATGACATTTTGGAGGGAAAATGACGAGCAGTGCTCAATTTGGACATTTAGGGGTGTAGTCTCTTAGGGGTGTACTCACTTTTGTTGCCGGTGGTTTAGACATTAATGGCTGTATATTGAGTTATTTTGAGGGAAGAATAAATTTACACTGTTATGTAAGCTGCACACAGACTACTTTTCATTGTGTCAAAGTGTCATTTTGTCAGTGTTGTCCCATGAAAAGATATACTTAAATATCTGCAGAAATGTGAGGGGTGTACTCACTTTTGTGATACACTGTATTTGGACACCTGATCATGAGCTTGTTGGACAGTGTGATCTTAATAGAACACCTTTATTTGTCATATATACATATACACATGTACAGTACAACAAAATTCTTTCTTCGCGTATCCCAGCTCGTTTGGAGCGCAGGTCCCCTGGAGCAGACAGGGTTGAGGGCCTTGCTCAAGGACCCAACAGTGGCTGCATTGCAGAGCTATGGTTCGAACTCTCAACCTTTCAGTTGATAGCCCAAAGCTCTACCCACTAGGCTACCACTGTCCCAGTGATCTTTTCAGCTATTCAACAGCCGCTCTTGTTTAAAGTATGTCTGTAGGAATTTGTGCCCATTCAGTCAAAAGATGACAGCATTTTATGGCTCAGTAGCCTCAGTTGATGTTCCGGTTCATTCCAGAGCTGTCGAGTGGAGCTGAGGTCAGGGCTCTGTGCAGGACGGGCGTCCTAATACTTTTGTCTCCGTATTGTACTTTCTTTTGTGCATCAAAAGGAACAATCACTTTATGGAGATGTTATTCAAGGAATCGAGACTTTGCAGACGACCTCAGATATCACGCTGTTCTGTTACTAAGCATCTCTCGCCGCTTCTGTGTCTTCATCCTGCTCAAAGCGTCATGTTCTTCCTAAATGTCACGCCTGAAAATAGATTCAGATGTACGAACGTCAAGCTCTTCATCACACACACACACACACACACACACAACAATTACAGCAGATCACGGGAGACTGACGCTTTACAGCCAGACAAGCATAGAGACAAAAGATTAGTTAGATTTTCAAAAGTTTGTGGACACCCCTCTTTATTAATGAGTTCAGGTGTTTTGTATTGTTGGGTTCAGGGGTGTCCAAACTTTCCTTGTTAGGGCCAAATGGGGGGCCACAGACTCTTAACTCCTTACTACAGAGTATACTCATGTTGCTCTAAAGTGTGGTGTGTTCTCAGAGCACAGTCCAAAACTGTTACTCTGATTATTTTAGTACTAGTACAGCTATGTGCGTACTGATTTCCAGGTTCTTACTGGTCAATGTCTACATCTTTTTTTTTTTTTTTGCTTGACAGTTTTTGCACCTATGGCATCAGCATAAATCATGTTTTTGTTTTGTCTCTCCAATCCAATAAGCTCATAGTTTCAGAGGGACCCGCCCAAAGTGATCGGCACTTTTTTCCACAAACAGTAGTGCATCTAATAAAAACAAAGAGGTGTCATTTAACCCCATTGGTCATCCACAGAATGAAAGAGAGTGATGCGTAATTATATATATATATATATATATTATGGCAAGCCAAACAGGAAATACATAGCAAACCAATATATATGGAATGAAACTGATATATATAGAATGAAAACGGATATATATGGAATGAAAACTGATATATATAAAATTAAAACTGATATACATGTATATGTGTGTATATATATATATATATATATATACAGGGGTTGGACAAAATAACTGAAACACCTGTCATTTTAGTGTGGTAGGTTTCATGGCTAAATTGGACCAGTCTGGTGGCCAATCTTCATTAATTGCACATTGCACCAGTAAAAGCAGAGTGTGAAGGTTCAATTAGCAAGGTAAGAGCACAGTTTTGCTCAAAAGAGTTCAAAAGAGGACAAATTGTTGGTGCACGTCTTGCTGGCGCATCTGTGACCAAGACAGCAAGTCTTTGTGATGTATCAAGAGCCACGGTATCCAGGGTAATGTCAGCATACCACCAAGAAGGACAAACCACATCCAACAGGATTAACTGTGGACGCAAGAGGAAGCTGTCTGAAAGGGATGTTCGGGTGCTAACCCGGATTGTATCCAAAAAAACATAAAACCACGGCTGCCCAAATCACGGCAGAATTAAATGTGCACCTCAACTCTCCTGTTTCCACCAGAACTGTCCGTCGGGAGCTCCACAGGGTCAATATACACGGCCGCGCTGCTATAGCCAAACCTTTGGTCACTCGTGCCAATGCCAAACGTCGGTTTCAATGCTGCAAGGAGCGCAAATCTTGGGCTGTGGACAATGTGAAACATGTATTGTTCTCTGATGAGTCCACCTTTACTGTTTTCCCCACATCCGGGAGAGTTACGGTGTGGAGAAGCCCCAAAGAAGCGTACCACCCAGACTGTTGCATGCCCAGAGCGAAGCATGGGGGTGGATCAGTGATGGTTTGGGCTGCCATATCATGGCATTCCCTTGGCCCAATACTTGTGCTAGATGGGCGCGTCACTGCCAAGGACTACCGAACCATTCTGGAGGACCATGTGCATCCAATGGCGGTGCCGTGTATCAGGATGACAATGCACCAATACACACAGCAAGACTGGTGAAAGATTGGTTTGATGAACATGAAAGTGAAGTTGAACATCTCCCATGGCCTGCACAGTCACCAGATCTAAATATTATTGAGCCACTTTGGGGTGTTTTGGAGAAGCGAGTCAGGAAACGTTTTCCTCCACCAGCATCACGTAGTGACCTGGCCACTATCCTGCAAGAAGAATGGCTTAAAATCCCTCTGACCACTGTGCAGGACTTGTATATGTCATTTCCAAGACGAATTGACGCTGTATTGGCCGCAAAAGGAGGCCCTACACCATACTAATAACTTATTGTGGTCTAAAACCAGGTGTTTCAGTTATTTTGTCCAACCCCTGTATATATATATATATATATATATATATATATGATGAAACTTGATATACAGTATAACAAACCACTTATAAGTTGGTTCTAAAAGACTTGTGTAACTGTGGGTAATAAGCCATATTGTAAAAACAATATTATTATAAGTTTACAATACTTAAATTTCTCTGTTATATGACACACAAAACAAACAAACAAACAAACAAAAAATCACAACCTTGTTACACTTCTTTTTTGTGTATTGGGATTTGGAGGGTTTGGAGACCTGTGAAACTGTACTTGTGAAAAATTGCTTTGTAGCACCTGAACGCCGTTATATATTTGCCTGAATTTTTGTACTATGTTAGATGAGGAGTTGTTGAAGTAGAAAATGTAGAACATGAGAGATTATCACCAGCATCCCTGCACACACATTGTAAGCCAAAATAAATAAAATAAATAAAAGGCATTTTATTGTTTTTATGAAAAATGTTAAGTATATTTTGTTCTCAAATGTACCTTAAATAACAGAAATAAAAGCCCGAATGTGAATGATTGTCTGGGCCCAAGTGTCTTCTTCAATTTAAGCCACGGATGATCATTGTGCGTTATGTACAACTGTAGATAATTAGTGTTAAAGAAGAACAGAACAAATCGGTTACAAATGAGCCCAAATTTGCCTCTGCACATAAAAATAGAACAGAGCTCCTGATTACTAACAGTTCCACTTCCTGTTTATCTGAGTGATTAATGATCTATCGTCCACAGTGTCGTGTTAACTTGCTGATTTCACTCACCAGTTTATAATCTTTTTTTTATTATTATTATTGTTAAACATACCCACTTTGGGTGACACAGTGGTTCGGTGGGTAGAACTGTCACCTCACAGCAAGAAGGTCGTGGGTTCGATCCCCGGGTGGGGCGGTCCGGGTCCTTTCTGTGCGGAGTTTGCATGTTCTCCCCGTGTCTGCGTGGGTTTCCTCCGAGTGCTCCGGTTCCCTCCTACAGTCCAAAGACATGCCGCTAGGCTAATTGAAGACTGAATTGTCCCATAGTTACCTAGCTGCTGGGATGCACAGACCAGTTCATTGTAGTGCTAGTCACAAGCCCGGATAAATAGGGAGGGTCGTGACAGGAAGGGCATCTGGCGTAAAAACTGTGCCAAATCCCGCCGGCGACCCCTAACGGGAAGAAGCCGGAAATGCCGACCACGTAACCGAAAAACGGGACAAAGGCTGAGGAACAAGATTAAACATACCCACTTCCCTCTGAACTCCCAGTGCGCCCCTTAATCTTCTGCGTTCGGCGTCTGGTTTTCGTGTCCCTGGAGCTGCCGCATTTATCCACAAACTGGGGAACGTTAATGTAGGAGTAACGTCGGGGGAAAGAAGACGGGGAGCTTTTTAGATTTATGTGACAGCGACACCTAGAGGTCAAACAGTTCAAGCTGCGTTTTGAACAGTTCATACCTTGCACGTCCCAGGGCGGCACTGTGGCTAAGTGGGTAGCACTGTCGCCTCACAGCGAGAAGGTCCTGGGTTCGATCCCCAGGCAGGGCGGTCCGGGTCCTTTCTGTGTGGAGTTTGCATGTTCTCCTCGTGTCTGCGTGGGTTTCCTCCGGGTTTCCTCACACAGTCCAAAAACATGCAGTCAGGTTAACTGGAGACACTGAATTGCCCTATAGGTGAATGTGTGTGTGTGTGTCTGCCCTGCGTCCAGGGTGTTACTGTGTGCCTTGCACCCATTGAAAAGCTGGGATAGGCTCCAGCACCCACCCACGACCCTGTTTGGATAAGCAGTTAAGACAGTGAGTGAGGTTGAGTTTTGATCATGGACTTTGATAAATGGAACCTTGATAGTGTTGGAGTTATACTTCAGTCATTGTCTGTTTTACCACCGCTTTATCCTGGTCAGGGTCGTGGTGGGTCCAACACACTGGGTGAAAGGCAGGAAACACCCCAGACAGGTTGCCAGTCCATCATTGAACGTCTTTGTACTGTGGGAGGAAACCGGAACACCTAGAAGAAACCCTCACAGACACGTGGAGAACATGCAAACTCCAGACAGAAGGGACGCAGATTTCTCCACCAGGGAATCGAATCCAGGACCTTCTTTCTGTGATGCGACAGTGCTACCCACCGAGCCACTCCAACGTCAACTTCTAGCAATCCAAACTAAAATGTGTTATGAGTGCACGCAAGCACTCCATCAGATCTGAAGATCAAAAGATCAAAGCGAGTCCATTTCCAAAACCTTGTTTCCATTTTCGGCCTCTTGGGTTTGACCCCACCTACGTGTCCTCCTGACTGACAACTAACAACCCCATTATAGCATGAGACCAAGAGCCATTCTGGTTTTAGAAACTGGGTATGTAGGCCAAACACTCCACACACACTCTCACACACACACACACACACACACTCACTGTAGCCTACAGCTTCCATTAGGGCTCTCGATCATCACGACGGAGCCCGAGCCTCCATGTTGGCTCTCCTGATCCCGACCTCAACCTACGATAAAATGGAAAGTTTGTAGGACTTTGTTTCATTCGATTATGAGCTTATCCGAGGCTGCGGCTAACGGGTTTCTGGTTTATTTTTTTCTTCGCTATGCGCTATGGTAATTGTGTGAAGGTAAAGGGCTCTCGTAGCGGGAAGCTAATGGTGGCTAATGGCACCTTCATCTGCACCGATGGCCATTTCAATAGTCGGAAAAAAAGCTCATTTACGCGGTACTTACTAAACTCTCCACAATGGTACTTCTTTAGCACGCCGCCCGCAATCACGTAGGCACAATGACTGGCGCGGGGGAGGGGGGTGTACCGCTGTATGTACTTTTTTCTTCCTTTCTTGGAAAAACAAAAGAGACGTTGAGAAAATAGCTGCTAAATCTCATGCGTTTACACTCGCCGGCTTTACTCCTCTCATGCATTCATCTCCCAACCTTACTCGTAATGTCCCATCATGCATCGCATCGGGTAGCGTCATGTTTGATGCTCGTTTTCACTCCGCGGCGCCCTCGCTCTCGAACCCACACATGTTCACATGGCGCATTCGCTCATCCGAAGCGTGTGTTCTCAGCCCAGACCCTTGAGATACACTATAAACAAGGAATCTGTAAAGGTGCCAACTTTACCATCGGGCCTGGCAACCCTCACGAAGAGAGAAAAAAAAATCAATCAATAGACGAGCAGAAGCGTCTCTCTTTTCTCTCCGCTCTGTTCACTCTCTCCAACGTCTTCCATCTGAATTTAGGACACGACAACAGGGAGCGTTCATCTGCTTCTCTGTAGAGTCAGTAAAGTAAAGTACATCTCATTTACAAGTTCTGTTCTAAAGAAATAATAAAAGTCGGGACAGTAAGAAAAAAATGGAATGAACACAGAAACACCTCACTGTCACTGCTGGACTGAGAATAGTCCACCAACCAAAAATATCCAGCCAACAGCGCCCCGTGGGCAGCGTCCTGATGAAGGTCTAGAACAGGGGTATTCAACTAAAATTTAAAGAGGTCCAGTTAGAGAAAATTTCTTGAAGCAAAGGTCCGGAATGTTTAACTATATACAGTATATATACAGTGTATCACAAAAGTGAGTACACCCCTCACATTTCTGCAGATATTTAAGTATATCTTTTCATGGGACAACACTGACAAAATGACACTTTGACACAATGAAAAGTAGTCTGTGTGCAGCTTATATAACAGTGTAAATTTATTCTTCCCTCAAAATAACTCAATATACAGCCATTAATGTCTAAACCACCGGCAACAAAAGTGAGTACACCCCTAAGAGACTACACCCCTAAATGTCCAAATTGAGCACTGCTTGTCATTTTCCCTCCAAAATGTCATGTGATTTGTTAGTGTTACTAGGTCTCAGGTGTGCATAGGGAGCAGGTGTGTTCAATTTAGTAGTACAGCTCTCACACTCTCTCATACTGGTCACTGAAAGTTCCAACATGGCACCTCATGGCAAAGAACTCTCTGAGGATCTTAAAAGACGAATTGTTGCGCTACATGAAGATGGCCAAGGCTACAAGAAGATTGCCAACACCCTGAAACTGAGCTGCAGCACAGTGGCCAAGATCATCCAGCGTTTTAAAAGAGCAGGGTCCACTCAGAACAGACCTCGCGTTGGTCGTCCAAAGAAGCTGAGTGCACGTGCTCAGCGTCACATCCAACTGCTGTCTTTGAAAGATAGGCGCAGGAGTGCTGTCAGCATTGCTGCAGAGATTGAAAAGGTGCGGGGTCAGCCTATCAGTGCTCAGACCATACGCCGCACACTACATCAAATTGGTCTGCATGGCTGTCACCCCAGAAGGAAGCCTCTTCTGAAGTCTCTACACAAGAAAGCCCGCAAACAGTTTGCTGAAGACATGTCAACAAAGGACATGGATTACTGGAACCGTGTCCTATGGTCTGATGAGACCAAGATTAATTTGTTTGGTTCAGATGGTCTCAAGCATGTGTGGCGGCAATCAGGTGAGGAGTACAAAGATAAGTGTGTCATGCCTACAGTCAAGCATGGTGGTGGGAATGCCATGGTCTGGGGCTTCATGAGTGCAGCAGGTGTTGGGGAGTTACATTTCATTGAGGGACACATGAACTCCAATATGTACTGTGAAATACTGAAGCAGAGCATGATCCCCTCCCTCTGGAAACTGGGTCGCAGGGCAGTGTTCCAGCATGATAATGACCCCAAACACACCTCTAAGACGACCACTGCTTTATTGAAGAGGCTGAGGGTAAAGGTGATGGACTGGCCAAGCATGTCTTCAGACCTAAACCCAATAGAACATCTTTGGGGCATCCTCAAGCGGAAGGTGGAGGAGCGCAAAGTCTCGAATATCCGCCAGCTCCGTGATGTTGTCATGGAGGAGTGGAAAAGCATTCCAGTGGCAACCTGTGAAGCTCTGGTAAACTCCATGCCCAGGAGAGTTAAGGCAGTTCTGGGAAATAATGGTGGCCACACAAAATATTGACACTTCAGGAACTTTCACTAAGGGGTGTACTCACTTTTGTTGCCGGTGTTTTAGACCTTAATGGCTGTATATTGAGTTATTTTGAGGGAAGAATAAATTTACACTGTTATATAAGCTGCACACAGACTACTTTTCATTGTGTCAAAGTGTCATTTTGTCAGTGTTGTCCCATGAAAAGATATACTTCAATATCTGCAGAAATGTGAGGGGTGTACTCACTTTTGTGATACACTGTATATATATATACGCGACTTACACAATGAGCAACTGAGGGTTAAGGGCCTTGCTCAGGGACCCAACAGTGGCAACTTGGTGGTGGCAGGGCTTGAACCAGCAACCTTTTGTTTACTGGTCCAGTACCTTAACCACTGAGCTATCTATATTTGTTATATATAAGTAGCCTAGTAGTTGTATCAACATCTTGCATGTAATCAATAACTGACTGTCAAATCAGATGTCTGTTTATTTATTAGGGTTTTTAACATCATGTTTTACACTTTGGTTACATTCATGACAGGAACGGTAGTTACTCATTACACAAGATTCATCAGGTCACAAGTTTATATCAAACACAGTCATGGACAATTTAGTGTCTCCAATTCACCTCACTTGCACGTCTTTGTACAGTGGGAGGAAACCGGAGCTCCCGAAGTAAACCCACACAGACACGGGGAGAACATGCAAACTCCACACAGAGAGGACCCGGACTGCCCCACCTTATCAAACCTTTCTCTTATCAAATTAAGAGAAAATAAAAATAAATTGTGCTCCCGTGGGAAGTAAGAACAGAAATTAGTCTCTCCATCACGGATTAAATGCTGTATTTTCGCTGTACACGTTTCTTTTTTGGAGAGCGCCATTTGTCTCCTGTCTCACTCGTCTTTTTCTCAACTTTCTCCTGCACAGTCGTCTGTATCTCTCCCTTCGTTTTTTCTACGTTCGCTATCTTTCTTTTTCTTTCCACCGTCTTTTCACATGTAACTCGCCTCTAACTCTCTCATCTGTCTGCACTGTAGAGTCGCAGTGTTTACCGGCTGGAATGCACAGACTTGATTGGCTGAGTGGTGTCACGTGACTGGTCTGTGCGTTTTCTCATCCGCTAAACCGCTACCGTAAAGACTACAAAAGCTGCGCCGGTTAAAATAGAAGCGCTCCGTCAGGTTTCAAATCATAACTTTCTGTTTTGGCTGTAGGTCCGGGTCCGTATGGGACAGCTTCTGGGTCCGGACCCGGACCACGGTCCGCCTGTTAGTGACCTCTGGTCTAGAAGATGACTGACTCAAACAGCAGCAATAGATGAGCGATCGTCTCTGACTTTACATCTACAAGGTGGACCAACTAGGTAGGAGTGTCTAATAGAGTGGACAGTGAGTGGACACGGTATTTAAAAACTCCATCAGCGCTGCTGTGTCTGATCCACTCATACCAGCACAACACACACTAACACACCACCACCATGTCAGTGTCACTGCAGTGCTGAGAATGATCCACCACCTAAATAATACCTGCTCTGTGGTGGTCCTGTGGAGGTCCTGACCATTGAAGAACGGCAAGAAAGGGGGTAACAAAGCATGTAGAGGAAGAGATGGACTACAGTCAGTAATTGTAGAACTACAAAGTGCTTCTACATGGTAAGTGGAGCTGATAAAATGGACAGTGAGTGTAGAAACAAGGAGGTGGTTTTAATGTTATTAATTATTATTATTATTATTATTATTGTTATTTTTATTAATTATATATATTATATATATTATTATTATTATTACGATTATTATTATTATTATTATTATTATTATTTTTGTTGTTATTATAATTATTATTAATAATATTACTTTTTATTTTATTATTATTATTATTATTATTATTATTATTATTATTATTATTATTATTATTATTATTAATCCTTGCTTGCATTCTGTAGCATTTTGAAATCTTGACCTTCACCTTCCTGTTTATCTGTGTTACAATAATGGATCCACCCTCGCTGACCCCGTCAGCCTGTGCGTTGACCTCCAGCTCTGGTTATTGGAGAAGCTTAAATAAATGTACTTTGCACTTCCATGCACCCGCCTACGCCCCCCCGAGTGTAATTTATAAAAGCACAGCCTACACGATCGCGTGATCGCGTGTGCTGAAAGCCGTCACGCGGAGGGTTGAGGATAGAGAACAGCGTCCTAACACATGCTTCTTCTGAGACTGGCGGTCGATAGCCATCGTGGCTTTTCGTTTTATTACCCCTCACATCAGTGTGGATGAATGAGTAAACATCAACCGAACCGATCCACATCGGTTTCACTGACAGAAACCTCGTTAATATTAAATTCACTGATGAACAAAAGTATTGGGACACCTGAGCATGAGCTTGTTGGACATCACATTCCAAAACCACAGGCATTAATATTGAATTGCACATTCTTCTGGGAGTGTGTCTGTTGGAATTTGAGCCAATTAAACCAATATAGTCAGTAAGATCAGGCAATGATGTTCCTTCCTTCCTTCCCTCCCTATTAGCCCTATCCCTTATTATTCCTTCCTTCCTTCCCTCCCTATTACCCCTACCCCTTATTATTCCTTCCTTTCCTCCCTATTAGCCCTATCCCTTATTATTCCTTCCTTCCTTCCCTCCCTATTAGCCCTATCCCTTATTATTCCTTCCTTCCTTCCCTCCCTATTACCCCTATCCCTTATTATTCCTTCCTTCCTTCCCTCCCTATTAGCCCTTTCCCTTATTATTCCTTCCTTCCTTCCCTCCCTATTACCCGTACCCCTTATTATTACTTCCTTCATTCCCTCCCTATTACCCCTACCCCTTATTATTCCTTCCTTCCTTCCCTATTACCCCTACCCCTTATTATTCCTTCCTTCCTTCCCTATTACCCCTACCCCTTATTATTCCTTCCTTCCTTCCCTATTACCCCTACCCCTTATTATTCCTTCCTTCCTTCCCTATTACCCCTACCCCTTATTATTCCTTCCTTCCTTCCCTATTACCCCTACCCCTTATTATTCCTTCCTTCCTTCCCTATTACCCCTACCCCTTATTATTCCTTCCTTCCTTCCTTCCTTCCTTCCTTCCGGTGGTACGCACGCTGAGACGCTAGCCTAGTTGTTTGTTTGTAGCCTTTAGCTAAATAACTTTTTATATACGTATGTTTTAAACATATAATTTATACGTTTATCTTCCGTGTGTTGTTGATTTAGTTTTATTTTGTTTATCGTAAAAAAGCGCTTGTGTTTAATAAACGTAAATTCGTGCTGTGTTGGAAACTAGGAAACTTCTGCTACCGGCATCCGAACGAAGCCGGTTTTACTTCAGCGGATAAACATCTTAATTATCCAGAATTAAAACCGTTTTCGGTCCGCACGAAGCGCGTTTGTGTTTGGTTGTGTTCTGTATTTCAGCTCTTAAAACACCTCTGTTTTGTGGGGAGTTATAACCGTTTCTGTTCGTAGGAAGCGCGTTTATTTGTTTAGTACACCAGCGCATAACACCGTTCTCCTTTAGAATTACAGCCGCTTTTGTCCGAACGAAGCGCGTTTGTGTTGGTTTGGTTGGTGGTTTTTGTATTCCAGCTTATCATCGCCTGTTTCATCCGGAATTAAAGCCGTTCTTCTGTGACAACCAGCAGAAGCGCCGGTGAATCCAACATAAACATCATCTCCAACTCATCTTGTAAAGCTAAGTATATTTCTTTGTTACTATGGCCCCAGCAGGAGCATTATATCCATGTTCCGAGTGTAATATGTTCAGTTATTCCTTCTCCGTGTTTAGTGATAACTTTACATGTGATAAGTGTAGATTAGTTGTTAGTCTGACGGAGAAGATCTCAGTGTTAGAAGGGCGCATTCGGGCTTTAGAACAGACTACTACTAGTGAGGACTTAGATTCAGCTGTAGCAGTCCCGAATGCCAGCAGTTCAGGTATAGAACCCCAGACTCCGGCATTAGAGCCCTCACAGCGGGGCGACTGGGTGACGTCTCGGCGACATAGTCGTAGGGCAAAGCACCGACCATCTCAGTTGCACGTGTCCAACAGGTTTTCCCCACTCAGTGAGCCACCCGCTGAGCAGCCTGTTAATGTAAGTGCTCTGGTTATAGGAGATTCTCAGCTCCGACACGTGCGTATTGCAACCCCCATAGAGACACCAGCAACCATAGTCACCTGTATTCCGGGGGCCAGGGCGCCCGACATCAGAGCAAACCTGAAAGTGCTGGCTAGTGCTAATCGTAGATTTTCGAAGATTGTTATCCACGTTGGCACTAATGATGTTCGTTTACGGCAGTCTGAGGTTACTAAGAGTAATGTTAAAGAGGTGTGTGAGTTAGCTAGGTCGATGTCTGAGGCAGTAGTGTGCTCTGGCCCCTTACCGATTCGACCCAGTGGCGAAACCTACAGCAGGTTGTTGTCGCTGAACCGCTGGATGTCTAAATGGTGCTCAGAAAATTGCATTGATTTTGTAGATAACTGGTCCACTTTTGAGGGAAGGCCTGGTCTTTTGAAGCGGGATGGTGTCCACCCCACGTGGGAGGGTGCTGCTCGCATTTCTTGCAGCATAGGTGACAGGCTTTACCACCGCGTTAGTGTAGCGGCAGATAGTGTTAAATGACTATCCAGAGCCAAGACCAGGCAGCAGACTAACAGGCCTAACCGACTGTCTGCGAGTCGCCATCGGACGTCACCCGGAATCCTTAGGTCACAAACCATTGAGACTGTGTCTGTTTACCGTGGCAGGTGTAAGCCAAAACAAAATCAAAAAGTATGTCATAATAACTTAATTAAAATTAATCTAAATGAGCATCATGAAAACCATAGTAAAGCTAAACTAAAGTTAGGACTTCTAAACATCAGGTCACTTGCATGCAAAACAGTAATTGTAAATGAAATAATTACAGATAATAGTCTTAGTGCACTTTGTTTAACTGAGACCTGGGCTAGACCTGATGAGTATCTAGGTTTAAATGAAGCATCTCCTCCGGGTTACAGTTATGAACATAAGCCACGTCTTAGCGGTCGTGGTGGAGGAATAGCCGCAATTTATGACAAGGACATAGGTCTCACTGTAAAATCAACTCCCATAACAAACTCGTTTGAAGTTCTTATCTCTGACATAACCAATAAATGTTCATCTGATAAAACTAGTATGTTTAAGCTGGTTACTGTTTATCGACCCCCTGGTCCTTACTCAGAATTTCTTAACGAATTTGCCGATTTTCTTTCTAAATTAGTTTTATCAACTAAGAAAGCTTTAATTGTTGGTGACTTTAATATCCATTATGAGGATAAATGTAATCCACTCAAAACTGCGTTTGATTCTATTTTAGAATCTTTAGGCATCACCCAAAATGTAACAGGACCCACTCACCGCTGTAAACATACCTTAGATTTAATACTTACTTATGGTATAAACATAGACAACCTGGAAATTGTACCACAGAATGACTTAATCTCTGATCACTCTCTACTAATTTATGAAGTGTCCCTGTCCAATAATATACAGCAACCAAATCGTTTTAAATGTAAGCGCACTATTACATCTGCAACTGCAGCAGCGTTCATAAACTGCCTACCAGAATTACCAAATATATCAGCATCAGAACCTAAAGAACTAAATCAGGCAACTCAACACCTAGAGACCGTACTGCGCACAACCTTAGATAACGTAGCCCCACTCAAAACTAAACTGATTAGGGAGAAAAAACTTGCTCCTTGGTACAATGACCACACATGCGCACTTAAACAAGCAGCACGAAAATTAGAACGCAAGTGGCGTCACACTACACTGGAAGTGTATAAGATTGCTTGGAAAGATGCTCTAACTGAGTATAAACATGCACTTATAAAAGCTAAATCTTTATATTATTCATCCCTAATAGAGAAAAATAAAAACAATCCCAGATTCCTTTTCGAGACAGTGTCCAAATTAACTAAAAACGTTAATGAAACTGAATCTAATATATCGCCTGACTGTACCAGCGATGATTTTTTAAAATTCTTTAATGACAAGATAGAAAAAATACGACTTCAGAGTCAGAGTGTGTCACCTGCCAATGTTAAGTATGGACTCACTCTGAGCAGCATTGGTGATAACAGTGGTGATAATAGTAACGAGTTAATCCAACTAAATTCCTTTAATCCAATCTCCCAAAATGAACTAACTGTGTTGATTAAATCATCGAAGTCATCATCGTGTATACTCGATCCTGTTCCAACTCGTTTACTTAAAGATTTACTCCCAGCTATTGTAGAGCCCCTGCTTACATTAATCAATGCATCCCTTAGCCTTGGATATGTACCTAAATTGTTTAAAAGTGCTGTTATTAAACCACTGATTAAAAAACCTAATCTTGATCCACATGTACTAGCTAAATATAGGCCAATTTCAAACCTTCCTTTTGTCTCTAAGATATTAGAAAAAGTAGTTTCCAAACAGTTATGTTCTTATTTGAATGAAAATTGTATTCATGAAAAATTTCAATCAGGATTTAGACCCAATCATAGTACCGAAACCGCATTAATTAGAGTAGTTAACGAGTTGTTAATGTCTTCTGATAATGGATGTGTCTCTTTTCTTGTTCTATTAGATCTTAGCGCAGCGTTTGATACGGTCGATCATAACATTTTACTGGAGAGGCTAGAAAATACAGTAGGTGTTAAAGGACTCGCACTCTCTTGGTTTAAATCATATCTGACTGACCGCTCTCAATTCGTTTATGTAAATAATAAATGCTCGGAAACTACAAAAGTAAAGTATGGTGTTCCACAGGGGTCGGTACTGGGACCGCTATTATTTACACTCTATATGCTTCCACTAGGTGAAATTATTCATAAACATGGCATAAACTTTCACTGCTATGCAGATGACACACAGCTGTATATATCAGCCAAACCAAATGATACTGACACAATCAGTAAGATAGAAGACTGTGTAAACGACATAAAAAACTGGATGTCGTGTAATTTTCTTTTACTTAATTCAGATAAAACAGAGGTTTTACTTGTTGGCTCTAAAGCTGCAAGAGACAAGTTGTCTAACCTGGTGCTAAACTTAAACACGTTCTCTGTTACTCCCAGCCCAGATGTAAAAAACTTAGGTGTCACAATAGATTCAGATCTCTCATTTGATACACACGTTAATAATATTACTAGAGTTGCTTTCTATCATTTGCGTAACATTTCTAAAATAAGAAATATACTATCTGTTAATGACGCCGAAAAACTGATCCATGCGTTTATAACTTCTCGGTTAGATTATTGTAACGCTCTTCTAACTGGATGCTCTGGTAGATCCTTAAACAAACTCCAGTTAGTTCAAAATGCAGCAGCTCGAGTGCTAACTAGAACTAAAAAATTTGACCATATTACTCCTGTTCTATCATCTCTACACTGGCTGCCAGTTAAATTTCGCATTGATTACAAAATACTTTTACTAACTTATAAAGCGCTACATGGTCTGGCTCCACAGTATCTGAGTGAACTTATTAATCACTACAGCCCAGCGCGTCCACTTCGTTCACAAGATGCAGGGTTACTTATAGTTCCTAAAATTAAAAAGATCACGGCTGGTGGAAGAGCGTTTTCCTACAAAGCTCCACAACTCTGGAATAATCTTCCTGCCTCTATTCGGGATTCGGACACAGTCTCAATGTTTAAGTCTAGACTGAAAACATATTTATTTTCTCAGGCTTTTGATTAGTATAGACAAAGGCGCAGAGCTTGGGGGTTCTTGGTCATAGAAACTTGTGGTGATCAGGGATGTTGGGTTGCTGTCGTTCTGCCTCTCTTGTCCGATCACTCAGGTTTGATGACGGTGGGGAGATGGGCGCTGATGTCCTGTGAAAGCCTTCATGACCTAGTTACCTGCTTGCTCTCCCTTTTAGTTATGCTGTAATAATTAGGGCTGCCGGAGTCTAAAACTCTCTGTAAAACTGTTTGTCAACCAGCATTGTACATTATTGACTACATTCTCTGTTGTTTTACCCCGAGGGCATTCTGATGGAAACCTGTTCACCCGCCGAGGTTAAGGATTGAAGTCGAGACTGCCGGGACAACGATGCTTCTCCTGTCAGATGTGACGGGTCTGGAGTAATTGCAACGACAAGAAATCACTACAGACTTTATTGAAGACTAGAGCGGATAACAACTCTATTATTATTTAATTGTTTATTTATCTATTTATTACCAGTTATGACTTTTAGATCATTTAATTCTGTGTTTGTATGATTTGTGTAAATCGTGTATTTATTTAAAGTATCCTCCAGGCCACCCATGAAGGATGGGCCCTGCTGAGTCTGGTTCCTCTCAAGGTTTCTTCCTGTAATTTTCAGGGAGTTTTTCCTTGCCACAGTCGCCCTCGGCTTGCTCAACAGGGGTTTTTGTATCTGTTGGTCCTGGATTTTGTAAAGTTGCTTTGAGACAATGTCTATTGTAAAAAGCGCTATATAAATAAAGTTGACTTGACTTGACTTGACTTCCTTCCTTCCTTCCTTCCTTCCTTCCTTCCTTCCTTCCTTCCTTCCTTCCTTCCCTATTACCCCTACCCCTTGTTATTCCTTCCTTCCTTCCTTCCTTCCTTCCTTCCTTCCTTCCTTCCTTCCTTCCTTCCTTCCTTCCTTCCTTCCTTCCTTCCTTCCTTCCTTCCTTCCTTCCTTCCTTCCTTCCTTCCCTATTACCCCTACCCCTTGTTATTCCTTCCTTCCTTCCTTCCTTCCTTCCTTCCTTCCTTCCTTCCTTCCTTCCTTCCTTCCTTCCTTCCTTCATTACCCCTACCCCTTATTATTCCTTCCTTCCTTCTTTCCTTCCCTCCCTATTACCCCTATCCCTTATTATTCCTTCCTTCCTTCCCTGTTACCCCTACCCCTTATTGTTCCTTCCTTCCTTCCCTATTACCCCTACCCCTTATTATTCTTTTCTTCCTTGTTTTCCTTCCTTCCTTCCTTACTTCCTTCCTTCCTTCCCATCTTTCCTTCCTTCCTTCCTTCCTTCCTTCCTTCCTTCCTTCCTTCCTTCCTTCCTTCCTTCCCTATTACCCCTACCCCTTGTTATTCCTTCCTTCCTTCCTTCCTTCCTTCCTTCCTTCCTTCCTTCCTTCCTTCCTTCCTTCCTTCCTTCCTTCCCTATTACCCCTACCCCTTGTTATTCCTTCCTTCCTTCCTTCCTTCCTTCCTTCCTTCCTTCCTTCCTTCCTTCCTTCCTTCCTTCCTTCCTTCCTTCCTTCCTTCCTTCCTTCCTTCCTTCCTTCCTTCCTTCCTTCCTTCCTTCATTACCCCTACCCCTTATTATTCCTTCCTTCCTTCTTTCCTTCCCTCCCTATTACCCCTATCCCTTATTATTCCTTCCTTCCTTCCCTGTTACCCCTACCCCTTATTGTTCCTTCCTTCCTTCCCTATTACCCCTACCCCTTATTATTCTTTTCTTCCTTGTTTTCCTTCCTTCCTTCCTTACTTCCTTCCTTCCTTCCCATCTTTCCTTCCTTCCTTCCTTCCTTCCTTCCTTCCTTCCTTTCTTTCCCTACCTTTTATTATTCCTTTCTTTCTTCCTTTCTTCATATATTTCCTTCCTATCCTTCCTTCCTTCTTCTAATTTCCAGATTCCTTCCTTCCTTCCTTCCTTCCTTCCTTCCTTCCTTCCTTCCTTCCTTCCTTCCTTCCTTCCCTTACCCCTTATTATTTCTTCCTTCCTTCTTTTATATTTTTTCTTTTTTCCATCCTTCATATATTTCCTTCCTTCCTTTCTTCCTTCCTCCTGTCCTTCCTTCGTAGATCTGCATTGTACACAGATGAGGATTGATCCCAGAGGATTGACACCCACTTTACCAGCTGTACCACCGTCCACCTGCCAGCACTTCTTCTTGTTAAGAATGGTTAGTAAATGACCCACTCAATCACTAACCCAGTAAAACCTTTTACACTTTATTAATTCAGCATTAGGACAATAATGTACAGTCAGACGCCGCTGCCGCCGTGTCATCTAAAGATTAAAGCACTTATAAAAGGACTCGGAGGGCTCTTTGATCTTTTCACGTTTGAAGGATGAGATTAAAAGGAAATCGCACACACACACACACACACACACACACAAATACATTCAAGCCACACAGGACCATTTAACCCTGATTTAGTCAAGATGTTGCATTTTAAAGAAAATTTTACTGACCTATTAATAGAATTTACCTTTATTATCACACACACACACACACAACACATCATTCTTTGTCTGTTTTAACACCACTTCATCCTGGTCAGGGTCACAGTGGGCGCAATTCACCACACACGCACACAAACACAATGGTGATATTGTATCTCCAACTAACCTGACTGCATGTCTTTGCACTGTGGGAGGAAACCATGTGGACCCAGAGAGAACATGCACACCACACAGAAAGGACCCAAATCACTTCATCTGGGAATCAAACCCAGGACCTTCTTGCTATGAGGCAACATTGCTACCCACAGAGCCACAGTGCCACACATGAAAATAAACAAATGCATTGTATATGAATAGATAATCTTTTATTATTGAATTTCAATACATTATATATCCAAATTATTTGGACACCTGACCATGAGACTGTTGGACATAGCAGGCATAAATAAAATAAATAAATAAATAAATAAATAAATAAATAATAAATAAATAAATAAATAAATAAATAAATAAATAAATAAATAAATAAATGAATAACAATCACATGTCATGTTTAGGGTACTCGGGAAATAAATGAATAAATAAATAAATAAATAAATAAATAAATAAATAAATAAATAAATAAATAAATAAATAAATAAATAAATAAATAAATAAATAAATAAATAAATAAATAAATAAATAAATAAATAAATAAATAAATAATACTCTTTGTAGAATCTTTGTTAATTTAAGAATTTTTTGGACCCCAGGAGGAGAGGAGAACAGCATACACCACTGTATATAGGTGGAACAGTAGTGGAGAAGGTGAAAACCTTCAAATTCCTGGGTGTGCACATCAGTGAGGATCTCACCTGGTCCTGCAACACACGCCATATCTTCAAGAAGTCTCAACAGAGACTGTACTTTCTAAGAAGACTAAGGAAATTTGGCATGTCAACCAAAATTCTCAGCAACTTTTACAGATGCACAGTCAAAAGTGTCCTTACCAGCTCCATCACAGTCCGGTACGGTAACTGCACTGCAGAGGACAGGAAGGCACTCCAGCGTCTGATAAAAACTGCACAGAGAATTTCTGGAACGTCCTTCCCTGCACTACAGGACATTTATCAGACCAGGGTGGTCAGGAGAGCCCACAACATAATTACAGACAGCACACACACCCAAAACGACCTCTTCACTCTTCTGCCATCAGGCAAATCTTAAGAAGCATTAAGGCCAGAACAACTAACTGACCAACAGTTTCTACCCACAGGCAGTCAGGCTTGTGAACAAACATGGACTATCACACACACAACCTACCTCATGAACATTAAACCTCATAATACAATGCACAACTGTATATCCAATGACTGCTGCTATGCATATTTGCACCTTAAAACAACTTACACAACTTAAAAATTACTTAAAATAACTTAAAATGCTGCTATATTCTCAAACACTGCACAATTTTTCTGCACCTTAGTTTACTTTTATTTCTATTTTTACTCATTGTATATAAAAGTTTTTATAGTTTAAGTTTATATTTAAAAAAAAAAGTTTTTTATTGTGTTAGTTTAATTTTTGTTTTTATGTATAATACTTATATTGACGTTTGGAGGACGAAGAAAAGTAAGAATTTCATTGTACAGTGTAACTGCTGGTTCTTCTGTGCACATGACAATAAAACTCTTGAATTAAGATGCATTTTTAATTCTTTCTCTCACTAAGAAAAGAAGGTAAAAAAAAATATAGAAGCATAATTTATGTTCAGGCTTCCCAAAAGCAAACTAATTTACAGTGGATATTTATTAATTCATCCGGTTCTTCATTTATTCATACAATCGTTTCCTGCGTCTCACTCATTAGCGTGGGTTTCATTTGTAAATCAGCTGAACCAGCAGACACCAGATGGCTGGAATATTAATTACAACTTTACACACGTGTTAGTGTGAAGAATAAAAACCGTTCACACACATAATTACAGAAGAAATTATTCCTCGTTAACTGTGAGCTCACTTCACGATAATTCTGATGAACTGGACTCACACGATGAGCCTGGACGTTCACTGTTAAGTATGGACTGGACAGAACCGGACCAGTGAGGAGTTTTTGTTCTGCATGGCCGCTTATGGACAGAGCTTCTGCCGTGCTTGTAAGTCACCTATTTCAAAAAAACAGCTAAAGACCCACCTGTTTCTTACTGCTTTTCTTGATAAGTAATTTAAAATTGCTAATGTTTGTTTTATTACTATTTTTCCCTGTATTTTTAATTGATTGATGTCTGTTTTTATTTATTTATTTATTTATTTATTTATTTATTTATTTATTTATTTATTTATTTATTTATTTACTTATTCATTTATTCATGTTGATTAATTAAATAACAAAGTTAATTAAAAAAACAAAGTGAAAATATTATTTTTTGATATTAAAGAAATTATTTATTTATTTATTTTTGCCTTCTAAAACTAGATGTAAACTATCTACAGCTGTGTTGCTTTTATTTGAATTTATTTATTTATTTATGTTGATTAATTAAATAACAAAAATAATTATAAAAACAAATTAAAAATATTACAGCTATGTAATTAAATTTTTTTTTAATTTATTTATTTATTTTTGCCGTCTAAAACTAGATGTAAACTATCTACAGCTGTGTTGCTTTTATTTGAATTTATTTATTTATTATGTTGATTAATTCAATAACAAAGTTAATAAAAAACAAAGTGAAGATATTATTTTTTGATATTGCAAAATGTATTTATTTACTTATTTATTTTTGCCTTCCAAAACTAGAAACTAGCACTATCTACAGCTGTGTTGCTTTTATTTATTTATTTGTCTATTTATTAATTTATTTATTTATTTTTCATTTATTTGTTTATTTAAATAGTTAGTTAGTTAGTTATTCAGTAATGGCCAGCAGAGGCAGCAATGAGGCACAGATGATTGATCTGTGGGTTTCACATGGAAAGCCTCATTAAGCATTAATTCACTCCAGGTGGGAGTGATTGTACAGTATATATCACTGTTTCTCCTTCACAGACTTGTCTGCTCTCTTTTAAGGAAACCTATTCTTTCTCTGAAGCCATGATACCAGGCTTGCTCCAGTTCAGGTCCCTTCTTATAATGGAAAGGCTGTTCTTAAAATAAGAATGATCTTTCTTTTAGCCTTAAGTCATCATTCCAATTCATCCTAAAGATGTTGGATGGGGTTGTGGTTAAGGCTCGGTTCAGACCAGTCAAGACAAGATATATTACTCTAATCAGAGTCCAATAGCTGTGTGCTTTACTCCTACTACTGTATAGCATTATGCAGTTGTGTGCAGCAGTCCAGTCATAAGAACTAATTCTAGAAGCCACTTCAGACCAGTTCAGAATCTGATAGTACGTATATTTATCATGGACAGGTTAATTTACAGTCTTCTGCACTTGGCGGTCATATTTCTTGAGCTTATGTGGCTTTATAGCTGAGCTGTTGCTGCTCCTGGATGATTTAACATCATAATTAGAAGCACTTCTGTAAGTCGCCCTGGATAAGAGTGTCTGCTGAATGCTGAAAATGTAAATGTAAATGTAAATAATTATATCATCAAGGCTGCAAAGAAGAAATAATTAATAAACTACATTAACTAATTACTCACTTACTTTCTTAACTGCTTATTCAATCAAGGTCACAGGGTCCCAGCTTTTCAATGGGCGCAAGGCACACAGTAACACCCTGGACAGGTTGCCAGTCCATCGCAGGACACACACACACACACACACACACAGACACACATATACACACACGTGTTTACATATAGGGCAATTCAGTGTCTCCAATTAACCTGACTGCACGTCTTTGGACTGTGGGAGGAAACCGGAGCTCCTGTAGGAAACCCACACAGACACGGGGAGAACATGCAAACTCCACACAGAAAGGACCCGGACCGCCACGCCTGGGGATCGAACCCAGGACCTTCTTGCTGTGAGACGACAGTGCTACCCACCGAGCCACCACTACATTAATTAACTACATTTAAAATGAATCGGTTTTTAGTAGTACTTCCTGTGGCTCTTGGGTGGTAAAGTACACTAGCCCTCTACTGCTGAGATCTGTGGATCCCGGGTTCGAATCTCAGCAATGCTATCAGCCGGTCGGGCGTTCGGGCGGACATGATTGGCTAAAGTCTGGGGAAGGGGGGTGGGGGTGGCTGATAGAGCCTAGCTATTGGGACATGCACCTATCACTGCCCTTTCAGTGCCTGTCCCAAGACCGGATATAGGAGGGTTGAGTCAGGGAGGACAGTCAGTGTGGCGACGCCTAAATACAGGAGCAGTCTAAATAAATAAACAACTTTCGATGTTGTTCTTTGGAGATGCATGTCAGCATTTCTATGCATCTGTTAGCAATAGGTGTGGCCGTGTCAGCTGTCTTAGCGGGATGTAGCGACATCGACAACTGCAGATGTCAAAGCACATCGTACCTCCGTGTACGCTAACGACGCTCGCTCATAATTGACCAGTTGTCGCGAAGTTGTTTCACAGCTGTGCCTTGTATAGACGAAGTCTCACGAGGACTGAAGTGATTTAGCGATGCATAATAACGCGGTCTATGATGAGGCTATTACAAACACATGATCTGATTATTAAGGACGCGGGCAGGTTTGTTGTATTATTAGACGGCGTAATTAGATCAGCTTGAACGGTAATGGAGATTCAACAGCTCTCGCGGCGGCCTCGCGGCGGCCTCTCTGTATCTCCCCGGGGCGCAAAAGTTCAGACACGACACGTTTAAGCTGCTAAGGGACACAATAGTTCCACTTCATCCCGCCGTGCACACATCCACTCGTACAGCCACGAATTAACCTCGCGCCGACACAATCAGCGGCCCGACGGCGCGGTAAACACGTCCTCTACGCCGCTGTTGATTCCAAGTGCCGCCGCAACTCCGGTAAACATCTGCATGTTTGTCTGGTCGATGCGAATCCACCGCTGTTTAGCTAAACGAGCAGTCCGGATACGCGAGAAACGTCCTTCATCCGGATAAATCACTGCACAAACACGCCGATCACAAACAATTCATCAGGATTTTATTCATCTGGATTAAACAATCCACGTTAAGTACCTCACAGCAGCAGAGTCAATATTAAAAGCACAAAACCGCAGAGCTGGTGTTAATGAGGAAGGATGAAACTCATCGGACAGGGTGGGATCAAAACATTTTACTTGGACCCAGTGTGACATTTGGGCAGCACGGTGGAGCAGGTGGCTTCAAACCCTAAGACCCTAAAACATCTGAGCCACCACTGCTGCCCTAAAAGTTTGGCATACAAGCAATAGCAGCATAGAAAAAGGGGGTGTTTACTTTTTCACAGCACTGTATGGTGTAAACATGAAACATCACGTCTCCCCAAAAACCCTGAAGTAACATCTAAATAACCATCTACCTTCTACCTTCTACCATCTATCTTCTACCATCTACTTTCTACCATCTATCTTCTACTATCTACCATCTACTTTCTACCAACTACCTTCTATCTTCTACCATCTACCTTCTACCATCTATCTTCTACTTTCTACCAACTACCTTCTATCTTCTACCATCTACCTTCTACCATCTATCTTCTATCTTCTACCGTCTATCTTCTACCATCTACTTTCTACCATCTATCTTCTACTATCTACCATCTACTTTCTACCAACTACCTTCTATCTTCTACCTTCTACCATCTACCTTCTACCATCTATATTTTACCTTCTACCATCTACCTTCTATCTTCTACCTTCTACCATCTACCTTCTACTATATATCTTCTACCATCAATCTTCTACCTTCTACCATTTATCTTCTACCATCTATCTTCTAACATATATCTTCTAACATATATCTTCTACCATCTATCCTCTACCTTCTACCATCTACCATTTATCTTCTACCTTCTATCTTCTACCATCTATCTTCTACCATCTATCCTCTATCATCTATCTTCTTCCATCTATCTTCTACCCTCTATCATCTATCTTCTACCATCTATATTCTCCCATCTATATTTTACCTTCTACCATCTATCTTCTACCATCTATCCTCTATCATCTATCTTCTTCCATCTATCTTTTACCCTCTATCATCTATCTTCTACCATCTATATTCTCCCATCTATCTTTTACCTTCTACCATTTATCTTCTACCATCTACTTTCTACCAACTACCTTCTATTTTCTACATTCTACCATCTATCTTCTATCTTCTACCAGCTATCTTCTACCATCTACCTTCTACTATCTATCTTCTACCTTCTACCATCTATCTTCTACCTTCTATGATCTATCTTCTACCATCTACCTTCTAAGTTTTACTTTTTATTATTTATTTATTATTATTATTATTTATTTTATTTTATACAATTTCTTCTAAAGCTGATGAAAGAAAACACTTTAGTCCTCTGGAGGCAGTAAATCTTCCTCTAATATCGGCGGGGCAGTTGAGTGACATGGGGGCGTCGTGGCAGTAATTAGTGTGCGTGGCATGTGTTTGGCTAAAGATGAGTAATTACTCATCAGCCCGAGAGGCCGGCCGGTGATGAAGCTCTCATTCTCTGCCTCTTATCTCTGGGTCAGGGATAAAAAAGGGTGGGGTGGGAGGGGGACGGCCAAGATAAAACAGAATTGACAAGCCGCTAGTGCGGCTAAATGCTAATGCGGCAGGTGACATTTAACGGGGGCACGGCGCATAGACTTGGCAGTCACACACGTATCTGCCAGTCAGCCGCCGCTGGCCTGTCCGGTGAGGTCCACTTTCTGGTGAGGTTAATAACTCAGAAACCTTCTTCACCTGCCAATAAATGACTTCAGCTGGTTTCATTCTGGTTAACGCTGAGTGAAGAGTAACTACAGATTAGTGAAGAAAAAACTGTGGAAACAACACACACATGCATACACAGAAAACTACAAATCAAAAAAGTTGGGACAGGATGAAAAAAACTATTTTTCAGCTCATTTTTTTAAAGCTGGAGTCAGAAACCAGAGTTTGCACAGCCTTATGTATTTATTTATTTATTGGTGAGTTAAGGATCTTGCTTAAATCTATCATCTACCTTCTACGTTCTACCTTCCATCATCGACCTTCTACATTCTATCTTCTACATCCTACCTTCTACCTCCACCTTTTACATTCTACTCTCCATCATCTACCTTCCATCATCCTACCTAAGTATGTCAAGAGGGACAGGCCCAAGTGCCAATTGATTAATTTAATCCTTGGTCAAGCAAAGATGACTATATATCTGAGCAGGAAAAACAAAATAGCACAAGATACTGACTGTGATGTCGACAATCCTCAAAAGAAAAAGAAAATCAAGAATTATGATTAAATTTCATTTTTATAAGAGTACAGGGGGCATGGACAGTTTTAAAGACGTATGGTGCTGTGAGGAGGATCTGTGCTCCATAGTGGATGAGCAACTCTGTTTCTCTTTAACATGAACTATCTTTCTGGGAGTTGTTTTAAAATGCTAAATATTTATTTCTTTATCGATTACACTGCTATTTATTAAAAATAAAGTAATATAAAAAGTAAAAAAAAAAGTCTACCTTCTACCTTCTACCTTTTACGTTCTACATTCTATCTTCTATATTCTACCTTCTACGTTCTACCTTCTACGTTCTACCTTCTACCTTCTATATTCTACCTTCTATCTTCTATATTCTACCTTCTACATTCTACCTTCTATATTCTACCTTCTACCTTCTATATTCTACCTTCTATCTTCTATATTCTACCTTCTACGTTCTACCTTCTACCTTCTATATTCTACCTTCTATCTTCTATATTCTACCTTCTACATTCTACCTTCTACGTTCTACCTTCTACATTCTACCTTCTATATTCTACCTTCTATATTCTACCTTCTACATTCTACCTTCTATATTCTACCTTCTATATTCTACCTTCTATATTCTACCTTCTACGTTCTACCTTCTACGTTCTACCTTCTACATTCTACCTTCTACCTTCTATATTCTACCTTCTACATTCTACCTTCTATATTCTACCTTCTATATTCTACCTTCTACATTCTACCTTCTATATTCTACCTTCTACATTCTACCTTCTATATTCTACCTTCTACCTTCTATATTCTACCTTCTATCTTCTATATTCTACCTTCTACGTTCTACCTTCTACCTTCTATATTCTACCTTCTATCTTCTATATTCTACCTTCTACATTCTACCTTCTACGTTCTACCTTCTACATTCTACCTTCTATATTCTACCTTCTATATTCTACCTTCTACATTCTACCTTCTATATTCTACCTTCTATATTCTACCTTCTATATTCTACCTTCTACGTTCTACCTTCTACGTTCTACCTTCTACATTCTACCTTCTACCTTCTACGTTCTACCTTCTACATTCTACCTTCTATATTCTACCTTCTATATTCTACATTCTACCTTCTACCTTCTATATTCTACCTTCTATCTTCTATATTCTACCTTCTACATTCTACCTTCTACGTTCTACCTTCTACATTCTACCTTCTATATTCTACCTTCTATATTCTACCTTCTACATTCTACCTTCTATATTCTACCTTCTATATTCTACCTTCTACGTTCTACCTTCTACGTTCTACCTTCTACATTCTACCTTCTACCTTCTATATTCTACCTTCTACATTCTACCTTCTATATTCTACCTTCTATATTCTACCTTCTACATTCTACCTTCTATATTCTACCTTCTACATTCTACCTTCTACATTCTACCTTCTACGTTCTACCTTCTACATTCTACCTTCTATATTCTACCTTCTACCTTTTACCTTCTACCTTCTACATTCTACATTCTACCTTCTATATTCTACCTTCTATCTTCTACATTCTACCTTCTACGTGCTACCTTCTACATTCTACCTTCTACATTCTACCTTCTACGTTCTACCTTCTACATTCTACCTTCTACCTTCTATATTCTACCTTCTACATTCTACCTTCTATATTCTACCTTCTATATTCTACCTTCTACATTCTACCTTCTATATTCTACCTTCTACATTCTACCTTCTACATTCTACCTTCTACGTTCTACCTTCTACATTCTACCTTCTATATTCTACCTTCTACCTTTTACCTTCTACCTTCTACATTCTACATTCTACCTTCTATATTCTACCTTCTATCTTCTACATTCTACCTTCTACGTGCTACCTTCTACATTCTACCTTCTACATTCTACCTTCTACATTCTACATTCTACCTTCTACATTCTACCTTCTACATTCTACATTCTACCTTCTACATTCTACCTTCTATATTCTACCTTCTACCTTTTACCTTCTACCTTCTACATTCTACCTTCTATATTCTACCTTCTACCTTTTACCTTCTACCTTCTACATTCTACATTCTACCTTCTATATTCTACCTTCTATCTTCTACCTTCTATCTTCTACATTCTACCTTCTACGTTCTACCTTCTACATTCTACATTCTACCTTCTACATTCTACCTTCTATATTCTACCTTCTACATTCTACCTTCTATATTCTACCTTCTACATTCTACCTTCTATATTCTACCTTCTACATTCTACATTCTACCTTCTACATTCTACCTTCTACATTCTACATTCTACCTTCTACATTCTACCTTCTACATTCTACCTTCTACATTCTACCTTCTATATTCTACCTTCTACCTTTTACCTTCTACCTTCTACATTCTACATTCTACCTTCTACATTCTACCTTCTATATTCTACCTTCTACATTCTACCTTCTATATTCTACCTTCTACCTTTTACCTTCTACATTCTACATTCTACCTTCTATATTCTACCTTCTATCTTCTACATTCTACCTTCTACGTGCTACCTTCTACATTCTACCTTCTACATTCTACCTTCTACATTCTACATTCTACCTTCTACATTCTACCTTCTACATTCTACCTTCTACATTCTACCTTCTATATTCTACCTTCTACCTTTTACCTTCTACCTTCTACATTCTACATTCTACCTTCTATATTCTACCTTCTATCTTCTACCTTCTACCTTCTACATTCTACCTTCTACATTCTACATTCTACCTTCTACCTTCTATATTCTACCTTCTACCTTTTACCTTCTACCTTCTACATTCTACATTCTACCTTCTATCTTCTACCTTCTACCTTCTACATTCTACCTTCTACATTCTACATTCTACCTTCTACCTTCTATATTCTACCTTCTACCTTTTTCCTTCTACATTCTACCTTCTACATTCTACCTTCTATATTCTACCTTCTACCTTTTACCTTCTACCTTCTACATTCTACATTCTACCTTCTATATTCTACCTTCTATCTTCTACCTTCTACCTTCTACATTCTACCTTCTACATTCTACATTCTACCTTCTACCTTCTATATTCTACCTTCTATCTTCTACATTCTACCTTCTACGTTCTATCTTCTACGTTCTACCTTCTACGTTCTACCTTCTACGTTCTACCTTCTACATTCTACATTCTACCTTCTACATTCTACCTTCTACATTCTACCTTCTACCTTCTACATTCTACCTTCTACATTCTACGTTCTACCTTCTACGTTCTACCTTCTACGTTCTACCTTCTACGTTCTACCTTCTATATTCTACCTTCTATCTTCTACCTTCTACCTTCTACGTTCTACCTTCTACATTCTACCTTCTATATTCTACCTTCTACATTCTACCTTCTACCTTCTACATTCTACCTTCTACCTTCTACCTTCTACATTCTACCTTCTACATTCTACCTTCTACATTCTACCTTCTACCTTCTACGTTCTACCTTCTACGTTCTACCTTCTACATTCTACCTTCTATCTTCTACGTTCTACCTTCTACGTTCTACGTTCTACATTCTACGTTCTACCTTCTACATTCTACCTTCTACGTTCTACCTTCTACATTCTACCTTCTACCTTCTACATTCTACCTTCTATATTCTACCTTCTATCTTCTACATTCTACCTTTTACCTTCTACCTTCTACCTTCTCTACATTCTACCTTTTACCTTCTACCTTCTACCTTCTACATTCTACCTTCTATATTCTACCTTCTATCTTCTACCTTCTACATTCTACCTTTTACCTTCTACCTTCTACATTCTACCTTCTACATTCTACCTTCTATATTCTACCTTCTATCTTCTACCTTCTACATTCTACCTTTTACCTTCTACCTTCTACCTTCTACATTCTACCTTCTATATTCTACCTTCTATCTTCTACCTTCTACCTTTTACCTTCTACCTTCTACCTTCTACATTCTACCTTCTATATTCTACCTTCTACATTCTACCTTCTAC
This sequence comes from Trichomycterus rosablanca, assembly GCF_030014385.1. Taxonomy (NCBI): domain Eukaryota; kingdom Metazoa; phylum Chordata; class Actinopteri; order Siluriformes; family Trichomycteridae; genus Trichomycterus; species Trichomycterus rosablanca. The sequence continues at coordinate 83,096,916 of NC_085988.1, read as the reverse complement.
ATTCTACCTTCCACCATCCACCTTTTACATTCTACCTTCTACATTCTACCTTCCACCTTCCACCTTCTACATTCTACCTTTCACATTCTACCTTCTACATTCTACCTTTTACCTTCCACATTCTACCTTCTAGATTCTACCTTTTACCTTCCACATTCTACCTTTCACGTTCTACCTTCTAGATTCTACCTTTTACCTTCCACATTCCACCTTTCACGTTCTACCTTCTAGATTCTACCTTTTACCTTCCACATTCTACCTTTCACGTTCTACCTTCTACATTCTACCTTCCACCTTCTACATTCTACCTTCTACATTCTACCTTCTACATTCTACCTTCTACATTCTACCTTTTACCTTCCACATTCTACCTTTCACGTTCTACCTTCTAGATTCTACCTTTTACCTTCCACATTCTACCTTTCACGTTCTACCTTCTACATTCTACCTTCCACCTTCTACATTCTACCTTCTACATTCTACCTTCTACATTCTACCTTCTACATTCTACCTTCCACATTCTACCTTCTACCTTTCACATTCTACCTTCTAGATTCTACCTTTTACCTTCCATATTCTACCTTCTACATTCTACCTTCCACCTTCTACATTCTACCTTCTACCTTTCACATTCTACCTTCTACATTCTACCTTCCACCTTCTACATTCTACCTTCTACCTTTCACATTCTACCTTCTACATTCTACCTTTTACCTTTCACATTCTACCTTCTAGATTCTACCCTTTACCTTCCACATTCTACCTTTCACATTCTACCTTCTAGATTCTACCTTTTACCTTCCACATTCCACCTTCTACATTCTACCTTCCACCTTCTACATTCTACCTTCCACATTTTACCTTCTACATCTTACCTTCCACCTTCTAACTTCCACCATCTACCTTGTACATTCTACCTTCCACCTTTTACTATCTATGTTATACCATCTACCTTTTATCATCTACCATCTACCTTCCACCATCTACCTTCCACCATCTACCTTCTACAGTCTACCTTCTAGCTTCCATCATCTACTTTTTTTTTCACAATCTACCATCCACCTTTTACCTTCCACCATCTACCTTCTACATTCTACCTTCTACCTCCCACCATCTAATTTCTACATTCTATCTTCTACCTTCCACCATCTATCTTCTACATTCTACCTTCTACCTCCCACCATCTAATTTCTACATTCTACTATATCTTCTACCTTCCATCATCTACTTTCTACCTTCCACCATCTACCTTCTACCTTCCACTATCTATCTTCTACTTACTACATTCTACCTACTACATTCTATGTTCTACCTTCTACTTTCCACCCTCTATATTCTACCATTTATACAATGTATGATTTTCTATCTACTTTTCACAATCTACCATCTTCCCATCTAACCATATTTCTACCTTCCACCATCTACCTTCCACCTTCTACTTTTTACATTTGAACTTCTACATTCCACTTTCTACCTTCTTCCTTTCAGCTTTCTCCTTCTACATTCTCCCTTTTACTTTATAAATTCCACCTTTTAGATTGTACATCCCCCCCCCCATGTTGCCAGTCCAGTTGGGTTTTGACGTTGGCGCCGTCAGGCTAATTTCTCTTCAGTTTCATCAGCAGTCGGCTTGGTTGTAGTTTCCTGTCGTATGAGACGAGAGTATCTCCTCACACCTGAGAGAGCAGGATCTACTTTTCCAATCCCGCTCTCGCCTCGTACCCCTCATGCGTGACTGACACGAGGCTTAATTGGTTTATTTTTACCCACGCCGGTGTCGGAGGAAGCTCCTGGACATTAACGCC
>NC_085988.1:83047611-83090111 GCF_030014385.1 Trichomycterus rosablanca | reverse complement strand
ACACACACACATATCCACTTTTACACACACACATACACACACACACACACATCCACCTTTTTACACACACACACACATAAACATGTCCTTTTTTACACATACACACACACACACATAAACATATCCACTTTTACACACATACACACACATACACATATCCACTTTTACACACACACATACACACACACATACACATATCCACTTTTAAACACAAACATACACATATCCACCTTTACATACACACATAAACATATCCACTTTAACACACACACACACACACACATACACACACACACATAAACATATCCACCTTTACACACACACACATAAACATATCCACCTTTACACACACACACATAAACATATCCACCTTTACACACACACACACACACACACACACACACACATAAACATATCCACCTTTACACACACACACACACAAACATATCCACTTTTACAAACACACACATACACACACATGAACATATCCACGTTTACACACACGCACACACACACACACACACATAAGCATATCCACTTTTACACACACACACACACACACACACACACACACACACATACACACACACACATACACACACATAAACATATCCACTTTTACACACACACATACTCACACACATACACATATCCACCTTTACACACACACACATAAACATATCCACCTTTACACACACACACACACACATAAACATATCCACCTTTACACACACACACATAAACATATCCACTTTTACACACACACACATACACACACACATACACATATCCACCTTTACACACACACACACACACACATACACATATCCACTTTTACACACACACACACACACATACACATATCCACTTTTACACACACACATACACACACACACACTCTCAAACTCAAACTCAAAAGAAGCTTTATTGGCATGACAAATAAGGACATTCGTATTGCCAAAGCAAGTTACAGGGAAATATAAAAATAAAAATAAGAAAAAACAAAAATATACAGAACAGTTACATGTGCAAAAAATATTATAAAATAGAATAAAATATTAATAAAAACAGTGCAAAAATAATAACAATAAAAATTATAATATTACATTAATGAGGTAGAAAAACGATCAGTTTGTGTGTGCGTGTGCGTGTGTGTGTGTGTATGTGTGTGTGTGTGTGTATGTGTGTGTATGAGACATGGTCACCGACTGTCCCTCACCTGGTGGCAGGTGTGAGTATAGAGTGTTGCTAGTGTGCAGCTCTCTCTGTGCTCCCCCAGTAGGTGGGGCAGTTTGTCGGGGTCTGGGAGGGAGGTGAAGTTGGGGATGATGTTATTAAATTTAGGGAAGAATTGGGAGCGGACGTGGTGGTACTTGGTACACCGGGTGAGGAAGTGCAGCTCCGTCTCTACTGTACTGAGAGTGCAGTGCTGACACAACCTCTCCTCCCGGGGCAGCCAGGACCGGGTGTGTCGCCCCGTCTCCACGGCCAGGTTGTGTGCGCTCAGTCTGTACCTCGTCAGGGTGTTTCTTAATTTAGGGTCGGATACTGTGCTCAGATAATCTGCTGCACTGTAGTGTCTGTTTAGGGTCAAATAACAAATAACAACAAATAATAAATAACTGCATTTTACTTTGAGTTTTAGTTTCAGTTTCCCAATAATTCAGATATTTAGTTCGGAGTTTTTGTGTAATTTGGTTTATTCTTATTGGGTTTACAGATTTCTCCTGTTCCTGAGTCTTTATTGTGTTAGTGTGTGTTAGTGGTGTGTCGGCGTGTGTTATTACAGTGTCTGTGTGTGTTAGTGGTGTATCGGTGTGTGTTAGTGGTGTATGGGTGCAGTGACTCAGGACCAGTTGGATGAGGGGACTGGTATGTTTGCTCAGCTCTTGGTGTTTCAGGGCTTTATAATGATAAGATTGGGGGTCACTCTCATTTAGATGGTTCCAGAAGTTGATGCTCTTCTCTGTATGTTGATAATTAGTGGAAATCGGCCTAATTCTGCCCTGCACGCATTGTTCGTGGTGTGTTGGTGTGTGTTCGTGGTGTGTTGGTGTGTGTTCGTGGTGTGTTGGTGTGTGTTCGTGGTGTGTTGGTGTGTGTTCGTGGTGTGTTGGTGTGTGTTCGTGGTGTGTTGGTGTGTGTTCGTGGTGTGTCTGTGCACCTTTAGGATGCTTTTACAGAACTCTGTGTGCAGGGTCTCTAATGGATGTTTGTCCCAATTATGGAATTGATGGTGTGTAAGCGAACCCCAAACTTCTCTGCCATATAGAGCAATCGGTTCAATTATTGATTCAAAAATTTTAAGCTAAATTCTAATCGGAATTTCTACGAATGTTTGACGTTTCACACACATACACACACACATACACATATCCACCTTTACACACACACACATAAACATATCCACTTTTACACACACACATACACACACACATAAACATATCCACCTTTACACACACACACACACATAAACATATCCACCTTTACACACACACACACATAAACATATCCACTTTTACACACACACACACATAAACATATCCACCTTTACATACACACACATATAAACATATCCACTTTTACACACACACATACACACACACATACACATACACATATCCACCTTTACACACACACACAAACATATCCACCTTTACACACACACACACATAAACATATCCACCTTTACACACACACACACACACGAACATATCCACTTTTACACACACACACACACACACACACACACACACACATACAGTATATATATACATATATACACACACAACACATATACCAACAAACACACACACACACACACACACACACACAGACATTAATAATAATAAACACACAAACACATACAAATGCACTCACACACCTACATATATAAATACCACATTTAAACACACACACGCACACACAGATATTAATAATAATACACACACTTAAACACATACAAATGCACACACACACACATATATACAGTATATATACACATATTTATACACACAACACATATACCAACACACACCACATTTACACACACACACACACACACCTACATATATACACACAACACATATACCAACACACACACACACACACCCACACACACACAGACATTAATAATAATAAACACACACATAAACACATACAAATGCACACACACACATACACACATACAGTATATACTGTATATATATACACACATACTGTATATACACACACAACACATATACCTACACACACCACATTTACACACACACACACACCTACATATATACACACAACACATATACCAACACACACACACACACACACACACACACCCCACACACAGACATTAATAATAATAAACACACAAACACATACAAATGCACACACACACCTACATATATAAATACCACATTTAAACACACACACACACACACACACACACAGACATTAATAATAATAAACACACACATAAGCACATACAAATGCACACACACACACACACACACACACACATATATATATACACACACAACACATATACCAACACACACCACATTTACACACACACACACACCTACAGTGGGGCCAAAAAGTATTTAGTCAACCACTGATTGTGCAAGTTCTCCTACTTAGAAAGATGAGAGAGGTCTGTAATTTTCATCAAACTTCAACTATGAGAGACAAAATGAGAAAAAAAAATGCAGGAAATCACATTGTAGGATTTTTAAAGAATTTATTTGTAAATTATGGTGGAAAATAAGTATTTGGTCAATAACAAACAAGCAAGATTTCTGGCTCTAACAGACCTGTAACTTCTTCTTTAAGAAGCTCTTCTGTCCTCCACTCGTTACCTGTATTAATGGCACCTGTTTGACCTCGTTATCTGTATAAAAGACACCTGTCCACAGCCTCAAACAGTCAGACTCCAAACTCAACCATGGCCAAGACCAAAGAGCTGTCGAAGGACACCAGGAAGAAAATTGTAGACCTGCACCAGGCTGGGAAGAGTGAATCTACAATAGGCAAGCAGGTTGGTGTGAATAAATCAACTGTGGGAGCAATTGTAAGAAAATGGAAGACATACAAGACCATTGATAATCTCCCTCGATCCCGTGGGGTCAAAATGATCATGAGAACGGTGAGCAAAAATCCCAGAACTACACGGAGGGACCTGATGAATGACCTGCAGAGAGCTGGGACCAAAGTAACAGAGGCTACCATCAGTAACACACTACGCCGAGAGGGACTCAAATCCTGCAGTGCCAGGCGTGTCCCCCTGCTTAAGCCAGTACATGTCCAGGCCTGTCTGAAGTTTGCCAGAGAGCATATGGATGATCCAGAAGAGGATTGGGAGAATATCATGTGGTCAGATGAAACCAAAATGGAACTTTTTGGTAAAAACTCAACTCGTCGTGTTTGAAGGAAGAAGAAGAACCCAAGAACACCATACCTACTGTGAAGCATGGGGGTGGAAACATCATGCTTTGGGGCTGTTTTTCTGCAAAGGGGACAGGACGACTGATCCGTGTTAAAGGAAGAATGAACGGGGCCATGTATCGTGAGATTTTAAGCCAAAACCTCCTTCCATCAGTGAGAGCATTGAAGATGGAACGTGGCTGGGTCTTCCAGCATGACAATGATCCCAAACACACCGCTCGGGCAACGAAGGAGTGGCTCCGTAAAAAGCATTTCAAGGTCCTGGAGTGGCCTAGCCAGTCTCCAGACCTCAACCCCATAGAACATTTGTGGAGGGAGTTGAAAGTCCGTGTTGCCCAGCGACAGCCCCAAAACATCACTGCTCTAGAGGAGATCTGCATGGAGGAATGGGCCAAAATACCAGCTACAGTGTGTGCAAACCTGGTGAAGACTTACAGGAAACGTTTGACCTCTGTCATTGCCAACAAAGGTCATGTTACAAAGTATTGAGTTGAACTTTTGTTATTGACCAAATACTTATTTTCCTCCATAATTTACAAATAAATTCTTTAAAAATCCTACAATGTGATTTCCTGGATTTTTTTTTCTCATTTTGTCTCTCATAGTTGAAGTGTACCTATGATGAAAATTACAGACCTCTCTCATCTTTCTAAGTAGGCGAACCTGCACAATCAGTGGCTGACTAAATACTTTTTGACCCCACTGTACATATATACACACAACACATATACCAACACACACACCCACACACACCTGCTGTGGTTTGTTATACCACTAAAACAATTTTACTGAGACTTGTTTTACCGCCTCGAGGTTCCGACTGTATCAGGAATGTATCAGCTACACACCAGCAGTAACCAGTTTAAACTAAAACGAGTCCTAAACTTTCTCATGGACCTCAATTTACTGCCTCAGATTAAGTAATCCCACTCATACACACACACACACACACACACACACAGCTGTGATGTCTGGAGCTGATAACAGAGGGTCGCTCACCTACCATCGCTGTGATCGATCTACAGTCCGTCCGTCTGTCTGCTCACTCACACATTCTCTTCCTCTGAGTCTGAAACAGATTCTTGTTTGTGTTGATGTGAGAGCGCTATTCCCATTACACAACATGTCCAAAAGTATTGGACATGTAACATGTCTACTAATGATCAAATTCATGTGTTCAGCCATAACAAACACTAACAGGTGTAATAAATCAGTTATATAAAATAAATTATATGCCTCTGACTTTGCAGCAACAGTTTAGGGAAGGTCCTTTTCTGTTCCAGAATGAGCCAGCTCTATAAAGACATGAAGAAAATTTCAGTTTAAAGAAACTCCAGCGTCCTGACCTCAGCTCCACTCAACAGCTCTGGGATAAATCGGAACATTAACTTAGGCTTTCTTGACCAACATCAGTTCAGGCCATACACATGCTCTTTTGACTCTTTTGACTGAATGAGAACAAATTTCCACAGGCATACTTCAAGGTCTTGTGAGAAGCCCTCACAGAAGACTGGAACACACACACACACACACACATTAATATCTTGCATTGGTGTAATGAAACACCCTTTTAAACTGTACACTAGTGTGTTTAGCAAAGTTTTTTTGTTGTGCATAATAATAATAATAATAATAATAATAATAATAATAATAATATTAATAATAATAGTAATAGTAATAATAATAATAGCAATAATGATAATAATAATAATAATAATAATAACAATAATAATTAATTAATAATAAGAAGAACAATAATAAAAATAATTATAATAATAAGAAGAAGAAAAAGAAGAATTAGAATAACAACAACAACAACAACAACAATAATAATAATAATAATAAGAAGAAGAAGATGAAGAAGAATAAGAATAACAATAATAATAATAACAACAACAAAACAACAATAATAATAATACAATAATAATAATAATAATAATAATAATAATAATAATAATAATAATAATAATATTGGCGGGGAACCTCACTGACCTCACTGGCGGGGAAGGAGCCCGAGTTGGTGCGGGAGGTTGAGAGATACCGACTAGATATAGTCGGGCTCACCTCAACGCACATCTCGGGCTCTGGAACCAATCTCCTTGAGAGGGGCTGGACTCTGTTCTTTTCTGGAGTTGCCCATGGTGAGAGGCGTCGAGCAGGTGTGGGTCTTTTCGTAGCCCCTCAGTTTGACGCATGTACGCTGGGGTTTTTTCCGGTGGACGAGAGGGTAGCTTCCCTACGCCTTCGGGTTGGGGAACGGGTTATGACTGTGGTTTGTGCTTATGCGCCAAATGGCAGTTCAGAGTACCCAGCCTTCTTAGAGTCTCTGAGGAGGGTGCTGGAAGGGGCTCCTCCTGGTGACTCGGTTGTCCTACTGGGGGACTTCAACGCTCACGTGGGCAATGACAGTGAGACCTGGAAAGGCGTGATTGGGAGGAACGGCCTTTCCGATCTGAACCCAAGGGGTGTTCAGTTGTTGGACTTCTGTGCAAATCACAGTCTGTCCATCACGAACACCATGTTCAAGCACAAGGGTGTTCATAAGTGCACATGGCACCAGGACACCCTGGGCCGCAGTTCGATGATCGACTTTGTTGTTGTGTCATCAGACCTGCGGCCATGTGTCTTGGACACTCGGGTGAAGAGAGGAGCTGAGCTGTCAACTGATCACTACCTGGTGGTGAGTTGGATCAGATGGCGGGGGAAGATTCCGGTCAGACCAGGCAAGCCCAAACGTATAGTGAGGGTTTGCTGGGAACGTCTGGAAGAAGAACCCGTCAGACAGACTTTCAACTCTCACCTCCGTCAGAACTTTAACCGCATCCCGGGGGAGGAGGGGGACATTGAGTCTGAATGGGCCATGTTCCGTTCCTCTATTGTCGAGGCGGCCGATCGGAGCTGTGGTCGCAAGGTCGTTGGTGCCTGTCGTGGCGGTAATCCTCGAACCCGGTGGTGGTCACCCCGGGTGAGAGATGCCGTCAAGCTGAAGAAGGACTCCTATCGGGTATGGTTGGCCTGTGGGACTCCAGAAGCAGCTGACAGGTACCGACAGGTCAAGCGATCCACGGCTTTGTGTGTCGCAGAGGCAAAAACACGGGCATGGGAAGAGTTCGGTGAGGCTTTGGAAAGTGACTTTCGATCGGCTCCAAGAAGATTCTGGCAAACTGTCAGGCGACTCAGGAGGAGAAAACAGTGTGCCACTAACACGGTATACAGTGGAGGTGGTGCACTGTTGACATCGACTGGTGACGTCATTAGGAGGTGGAAGGAATATTTCGAGGACCTTCTCAATCCCACCAACAGGCCCTCCACAGAGGAGGCAGAGCCAGAGGACTCGGGAGAGGAGTTTCCCATCACTGGGGCTGAAGTTGCTAGGGAAGTTAAGAAGCTCCTTGGTGGCAGGGCTTCAGGGGTGGATGAGATCCGCCCAGAGTTCCTTAAAGCTCTGGATGTTGTAGGGCGGTCTTGGCTGACACGCCTTTTCAACATTGCGTGGTCATCGGGGGCAGTGCCTCTGGACTGGCAGACTGGGGTGGTGGTGCCCCTTTTTAAGAAAGGGGACCGGAGGGTGTGTTCCAATTACAGAGGAATCACACTCCTCAGCCTCCCTGGTAAGGTCTACGCAGGGGTACTGGAGAAGAGAGTCCGGCTGATAGTCGAACCCCAGATTCAGGAGGAACAATGCGGATTTCGTCCTGGCCGTGGAACACTGGATCAACTCTTTACTCTCTGCAGGATCCTCGAGGGTTCATGGGAGTTTGCCCAACCAGTCTACATGTGTTTTGTGGACTTGGAGAAAGCATTCGACTGTGTTCCTCGAGGTATTTTGTGGAGGGTGCTTCGCGAATACGGGGTACATGGCTCCTTATTACGGGCCATTCAGTCCCTGTACAAGCGGAGTAGGAGTTTGGTTCGCATGGCCGGCAGTAAGTCAGACTGGTTTACAGTCAGAGTTGGACTCCGTCAGGGCTGCCCTTTGTCACCGATTCTGTTCATAATATATATGGACAGAATTTCTAGGCGCAGCCAGGGGATGGAGGGGGTCCGGTTTGGTGACCTCACAGTCACGTCACTGCTGTTTGCAGATGATGTGGTCCTGTTAGCGTCATCGAACTGTGAACTCCAGCTCTTGATGGATCGGTTTGCAGCCGAGTGTGAAGCGGCTGGGATGAGAATCAGCACCTCCAAATCTGAGGCCATGGTTCTCAGCCGGAAAACGGTGGATTGTCCTCTCTGGGTCAGGGACGTGTTCTTGCCTCAAGTGGAGGAGTTTAAGTATCTCGGGGTCTTGTTCTCGAGTGATGGTAAGATGGAACGGGAGATTGACGGGCGGATCGGTGCAGGGTCAGCAGTGATGCGGACTCTCTACCGGTCTGTGGTGGTGAAGAAAGAGCTGAGTCATAAGGCAAAGCTCTCGATTTACCGGTCGGTCTATGTTCCTACCCTCACCTATGGTCATGAGATTTGGGTAATGACCGAAAGAACGAGATCGCGAGTACAAGCGGCCGAAATGGGTTTTCTCCGCAGGGTGTCTGGGCTCTCCCTTAGAGATAGGGTGAGAAGCTCGGTCATCCGGGAGGGACTCGGAGTCGAGCCGCTACTCCTGCGCGTGGAAAGGAGCCAGTTGAGGTGGTTCGGACACCTGGTAAGGATGCCTCCTGAGCGCCTCCCTAGGAAGGTGTTTCAGGCAAGTCCAGCTGGGAGGAGACCACGGGGAAGACCCAGGACACGCTGGAAAGATTATATCTCCCAGCTAGCCTGGGAACGCCTCGGAATCCCCCCAGTTGAGCTGGAAGAGGTGGCTGGGGAGAGAGAGGTCTGGGTTTCTCTACTTAGGTTGCTGCCCCCGCGACCCGAACCCCGGATAAGCGGAAGATAATGGATGGATGGATGGAATAATATTGGCTGACAAGCACCACTGTGGAAGGGTAAGGGCGACGTGGCCGACTTCAACTACCGTCCGATCCGCCTCCTCTGCCACGGCATGAAGATCTTTGAGCGAGCTATCGACGCATGGCTCCGGAGCATCGCCTCCGTGTCACAGAACCAGTGTGGTTTTGTGCAAGGCTGTGGCACCATAGACGCAATCCATGCCACCCGTCTTCTCCTGGAGGAGCACCATGAGAAGAACAAGCCAGTGCACATGGCGTTCCTTGACCTGGAGAAGACCTCATTTTGCATGCCCTCCATTCACATGGTATACCCGAGGCCTATGTGGCTTGGATTAAGCTCTTCTACACCGATGTCACAAGCACCGTACGTTGTCCAGTTGGAATCTCACCGCCCTTCCCCATCACTGTTGGTGTTTACCAATGCTCAGCCCTCTCGCCACTCCTGTTAATCCTCTGTATGGACACGGTCACCGCCGATCTGCAAGCGTCCCACCTATGGTTGCTCCTCTACCCCAACGACGTCTTCCTTGAAGACGTCAATGGAAGACCCGTTAATCAAGCAATGGAAGACCCATATGGATGATTACGGCATGCGCCTCAACACCAAGAAGACAGAGTACATGGAATGCGGCACCATCAGCATCGGCGGCAAAGACCTGGAGAAGACCATGAAATTGAAATACCTTGGCTCCATCATCAGCAGCGAGGGCAACACCCTTCCCGATGCCCGAACCCGGGTCAACGCAGCATGGCTTAGGTGGTGCCAAATCACAGGGGGGCTCTGCGACCGCCATATGTCCGACCAGTGGCCCTCTATGGCACCGAGTGCTGGCAGGCGTCCGTAAAACACGAGCAAGTTCTCCATGTCATGGAGGTGCAGATGCTCAGTTGGAGTCTGGGGCTAACTCACCAATGAGTTATGAGTGGGACCACATCACCAATGAGGACGCCCGGAAACATCTGAGCATCACCCCTATCCAAGAGAACATGACAGAGGTGAGGCTGCGCTGGTATGGACACGTCATGTGGAGCAAGGTGGATTTAGTGGCCCAAGCAACCCTGCAACTAAACCCCCAAGGGCAGCGACCAAGGGGACAACCGAAGATAAGGTGGCTGGACCAATGTGTCAACGCAGACATGAAGATCATCAACGCGGCCCCCGAAGACACCCTAGACTGCGCCAGATAGAGAAGACAACGCACAAGAGCAGACCCTGCATAGTGGAACTAATGCCAGGACAGAGATTTATTATTATTATTATTATTATTATTATTATTATTATTATTATTATTATTATTTGTTATGTTGGTTGTTAAATCTAAATAAATAAATAAATAAATATTAATAATACAACAATAATAATAAAAATAATAATAATAATAATAATAAATAAATAAATAAATAAATAAATAAATAAATAAATAAATAAATAATAATAATAATAATAATAATTATTATTATTATTATTATTTTTGGTCGTTAAATATAAATAAATAAATAAATAAATAAATAAATAAATAAATAAATAAATAAATAAATAAATATTATTATTATTATTATTATTATTATTATTATTATTATTATTATAAGACAGAAAGAACAAAATAACTAAAGCTGGATAAATATACTGTATAATAATAAATGGATAAACAGTCAGCTCTATATAATAATATTATTTTAATTCCACTCTTCTCTTCCTTTCATGTTGGTGCTGTGTTTAATGTACATGATCAATAATCTTTGTGGTTTTTATAGGCCACGCTGTCCTTTCAGCAGCATTACTGAAGGATCTGGGATGAACTGATGATATTTACGGCACCTTGATTGTTAAGACGATGGATTTCCTTCGGTGCCGAGCGCAGGTGCTCCTGATTTTTGAGGCCAAATGACAGAATCACAGCGTGGCGTCTTTAATTAGGCTGTTCTGGAGAGTCCAACGTGACACATGATGCATGCTTAGTTTGTCCTGAATACCGACCAGGGCCTCGGGAGGGATTTACAAAAACAATAAGAGGTAAAAGAACAAGGACACGAATACAGTAAGGACACACGGTATAATATTAGACATTTCTGTAAATGAATGAATAGATAAATAAATAGATGTTAACATACGCCACGGGTCAAAGCCTTTCCTGGATGCTGCTTTTGTACCAAACCATGATTTCAATCACCTGTTCACATCACCTGTTCGGAATCCAGCACCAGCAGCAGCAACGGCAACACCCTTCCCAATGCCCAAACCCGGGTCAACACGGCATGGCTGAGGTGGTGCCAAACCACAGGGGTGCTCTGGGGCTAACCCAGTGTGACCACATCACCAATGAGGACGTCCGGAAACATCTGAGCATCGCCCCTATCAAAGAGAACATGACAGAGGTGAGGCTGCACTGGTATGGACACGTCATGCAGAGCAAGGCGGATTCAGTGGCCCGAACAGCCCTGCAACTGAACCCCCAAGGGCGCCGACCAAGAGGACGTCCAAAGATAAGGTGGCTGGACCGTATCAATGCAGACATGAAGATCGTCAACGCGGCCCCCGAAGTCCCAACTTTTTTTGCAATGTGTTGCAGGCCTGAAATGCAGGAATGGATGTTTATTAATAAATGAAATGGAGTTGAGCAGATAAAACATGAAATATCTCAGGTTCATCCTGTCTGACATCAAATAAAAGTCAAAGTAAATGTAAGAAACTTCGATACTGTCCCAACTTTTTCTGGTTAGGGGTTGTACATTCGAAAAAACCTCTGTTGGTTGCTCTGCATTCCTTGACATATTTGTATTTTTTGTGAGAAAAGTCGTGCCGCACTGAATGCTGTCGGACGCTCCCTCGTCATTCAGTCAGATTATCACTCAGAATTAAGGCGCCTCAGTAGGAGCATTTTAAGGGATCTAAGAATTTAGACACGCCCTCTTCTCGGGCGTGTAGTATGACTGTGTAGAGAGATCAGCGGTGATATAAACCGATGATATAAAGCGTCTGCACAGACCGGCGCAGCCTGAAATAGCCAGCGGGACGCGTCCCGGCGGACAGAGGGATCCGAACAAAGCGAGTCACGCCGCTCTCGCCGCCACCTATGTGAACTTAATTATCAGATGAATAATTAATGTTTGATTGTTCGGTTTCCCCTGGCTGTCAACAGCGGATCGTTTATCATAAGATTATAATTCAGCACTAATTGGTCTGGCATGAGAGCTTTTCATTACAATAATTTGCTTATTTAAATGAGGAAATTCGGTAAGCTGGAAATAGAATAAAATAAAACCACTCGCGCACACCTACACACACACACACACACACACACACACACACACACAAGGTCATGGTGAATTTAATGTGCGCTTTGTTAATGCAATAGAAACAAACAGCTTGTGTGTCTAAGTGAATTAGTCGGGATAGATTAATAGCTACACGATCATCTAATCAATCAAATAGTCGTGCAGTCTGACCTCTCTACACAACACGGACAAAAGTATTGGGACGTCCCTTCTGATTATTCAATTTATGTGTTTCAGCCACAACAGTTGCAAATAGGTGTAATCAATCAATTATATAAAGGAAATTTTACACTTCTGACTTGTTCCAGCATGAGCTATATACAAGCTCTATAAAGACATGAAGAAAAGCTCGATCTCAGCACCACTTAACAGTTCTGGAATGAACTGGAACATCAACTGAGGCTTTGCAATTCCCCACTGTGGGATAATAACAGGCTATATTTTATCTTGCCTTGTCTTGCCTTGACTTGTCTTGCCTTGTCTTATCTTGACTTGTCTTATCTTGTCTTGACTTATCTTGACTTGTCTTGTCTTGTCTTGACTTCTCTTGACTTGTCCTGACTTGCCTTGTCTTGACTTTACTTGTCTTGACTTTTCTTGACTTGTATTGTCTTGTGTTGTCTTGTCTTATCTTGTCTTATCTTGTCTTCTCTTGTCTTGACTTGTCTTGTATTGTCTTGACTTGTCTTTTCTTGTCTTGTTTCGTGTTTTCTTGACTTGTCTTGTATTGTCTTGACTTGTCTTGTCTTAACTTGTCTTGTCTTATCTTGACTTGTCTTGTATTGTCTTAACTTGACTTGTCTTGTCTCGTCCTCTCTTGTCTTGGTTTGTCTTGTCTTGTTTTGTCTTGTCTTAACTTGTCTTGACTTGTTTTGTCTTGTCTCATCTCATATTGTCTTGACTTGTCTCGTCTTGTCTTAACTTGTCTTGTCTCATCTCATATTGTCTTGTCTCATCTTGTCTTGACCAACATGAGTGCCCAGCCATACAAATACTCTTTTGCCTAAACAGGCACAAATTCCCACAGACATAATTTAAACATCAGCTTCAGAAGAGTGTTTAAAGAAACTCCAGTGACCTGCACAGAGCCCTGACCTCGGCCCCGGCAGTTCTGAGGAACCCTTGAAGCCCTTCCTCCCTCAGACCAGCTAATCATCGTCTGTGTAGGAGCCCGGTCGGCCGTTAGCTGATCTTAGAGAGCTTAGAACTCGCAATCTTGAGATGTCAGCGCTGGTGGGCTGATTTGTTTTACCGCTGCAGGATTCAGTCGGTATGAAAGTCGCCACCTTTATACATTTGTGGACCATCATGACGTTCTGCTGGATTTTGTAGGCGCTGGTTCCACCACGGCTGATTCTTGTGTCGTGAACTTTGGATTTCGGCCAGAATTTTTAGCTTCAAACGAGAAGAAACTGAGAAGAAAAGAAGGAAGTCGTTCCCACGTGAGGTTTGAAAAGGGTTTCTCGCTTCTTATTCATGTTTCTTTCAGAGATTTTGAAAAGCAGTGGATTTAGTTTTATTTTTTAGTATTTTTTATGTGTCAGATTCGAACCCGTGCCCCGTTGTACTCAGAGCTGAATTCTGGGTACTGCTGAAATAGACTGCAGGAATGGAAAGAGGTTTTTACTGTGTATGTTGGTGTAGGTGTTGTTAGTGGCAGCGCTGTAACCTACTAGTCACTTCTGGTAGTCGTTGCCCCGCTCCGAGGATGAGTGGGATTCGGCTGATGTTGCCAAAAAGGAAATGAAGAGTTATATAACACAATAAGCCCAGTACAGTAAAAATACATGGACACCAGACCAGTAATTTTATGAATTTCTTCCACTCTGAGGCTACAACAGCATCAACAACATACACACATGTGTAGAGGATCCACATGATCATTCATTCATTCACTAATCACCTATTTTGCCACCGCTTAATCCTATTCAGGGTCATGCTGGGTCAGATTTACTAGGCAAGAGGCAGTAAACACACACACACACACACCTAGGACAATTTAGTACCTCCAGGACCCATGACCTTCTTGCTTTGAAGCAACAGTGCCAACCACTGTACCACAAAGGTTCCTTTGACTGAATGGGCACAAATCCCCACAGACAAACCAAGTCTTGTGGAAGGGATTCTTAGAAGAGCGGCTGTTGTTCTATCTGCAAAGATCACATAGAGCTTACTCTGTTTTAATACAGTTTGGTTTTGAAATGGGACCTATTTGTTTATTATTATTATTATGAAGTTGCAGCATCATCCATGTAGACTACAACTCCTCAGTCAGTTCTTTGGAATCTCTAGAGCAGGGGTGCCCAAATAATTCCTTATAAGGGGCCAAAAGTTAATCTCAGTGAAGGGCCACGGGTCAAAACTAAAAGGTTATGTTATTTTAATATTGCATTAAATAAAAAAAAAACATTTTTATTGTTAAATAAAACACCACTGTTAATTCTAATTAACCCCATGAAACCCACAGTTGCAGAATTGCAACTATTTATGCTTAAAAATGGCCAAACCAACATTTCCCAGCTGCCCACACTCTAAACTTTTGTATTTTGTTAATGTGGGCACATGAGTCACAGCTACAGTGAAGGTCAGGTACATCCCTAAAGTCGAACAAAAGGGCTGGTCTTATTTTAACCACAAGCTCCTGTTTTCACTTAAAACTGATAAAGTTTTCAAGTAAGAATTTATCATGTAGTATTTTTTCTACATTTCTTATGATAACATGGGACATTTTAAGAAAGGTGGACAAAAAAGGCTGATGTGATCACTGCAATGATAGATGTACAACCACTGCATGTGTTAAGTGCAATGCTAGGTTGTCCATCAATGACCACACCAATTGCTTATTTAAGTTTCATGAGTAAGGGACATGAAAAGCGCATGAATGGTGAAAAGCTGTTCCACTTCTTTTCATTTCCTGTTCACGTTAGAGAACTAATTTGCAAAAATACTATGCCAAGCCATAGGTTATACGTCTAATACATAAGCAACACACACAAATTGTTTTAGAAAAATAAAATACAATTATGGATTTTTGTTTACATTAAATATGAAATAAAAATTAAATGTCTTTAAATATTTTTTTTTTACTGTTAACACTGTTTGTGTTAACAATAATAGGTAATCACTGTATCCAAAATACAACATGTTTGTATCAACAATAACCCACTGTTGCATTTTTGCTTACAGTAGTAAAGCAAAAAATGAAAAAAAAAAAAAAAACTTGTTATTTTCTTGATCAGTGGACTCCTATAGGATAGGGATAGGGACTGCTAGGGATATCATTGCTTGGGTCTCCTAACAGTGCTTTTATTGATTTCAACGGATGATAGAAAATCTTTCCTTTTAGGAGCAGAAACATTTGAACAAATGTAAAGAATACATTTTGTAAAGCAAACCATGCAGAGCAAAATATTATCTTTAAAAGATGAGATTTAGAGGTAATGTAAACTGAGGAATACAGAAAAAAACTTTTTTCTTCTGAAAAGCTCTGTAAAACTCAATGTGCTTTGTTAAATTAAAGTTGAAAACACTTTGATGGTCCACTTAGGGTGAAAAAATATTCATGCTGTTTTTAAATTTTTGTTTATCCGTATGCCACTGCCTGATACGCCCCATGATGAACAGCCTCACTCGTGTCATCATAGGTTACTTGATCTTTGCTGACAGGAGTTCCACAGCTCCCCCCTCTCCTCTCCACTGTCTCATGTACAATTGTGGTCAGCTAATGGACTGCAGCTAAAGCAATATAGACAGATAAACACCTGTTGAAAGAAATTCTCAGCTACTGACAAAAGTAAGCCCTACTTTGATCTAGCGAGGCGGGCCAAAAAAAAGAGACGGCGGGCCAAGTTTGGCCCGCGGGCCCCAAATTGGGCAGCCCTGCTCAAGAGACTGTTGTGGACTCCATTACCCAGAATCCTCTTGCAAGTCACATGTCCTCTGCTTCCCCTCGCTCCACCAATCCAGACACACTATTTGGATCATCATCACCTGATTACTGAAGGTTTTCACCTGTTTCCACTTATCAAATCTTCATGTATTCTTGTTTTCTTTGTTTATTCTTTATTCAGTGTTGCCTGTATGTTCTTAGTATGTACAGAGCGGTAGATCTTGTCATTTTATTATTATTATTATTATTTATTTATTTAATTAATTTTATTTTCTTATCAACTGTTTGTTTGGCTGTTTCAGATTTTTGCCCAGTATCTTTTATTTTAGTTTTATGTTTTTTTAGATCTCTTGACATTTTGAATTTAGTTTACCTTGTGTTTGGATTTTTTTTTTTCCCCGTCAGGTTGTTGATGTTAATTCTGATGTGACTCTGGTTTGCTAATATATCTTATATTCCTCTTTTTTTCACTTTCTTCCACTAGCATCTGCCTTTACATAGCAGTATGTTTGATTTGAAGCAGTTTTGTGACGACAGAGTTACAGTATATATATTATAGAAATGATTTTATTGCAGTAATATAATCAGTTATGAAGTAGGTAGTGTTTTTTTTTTTTAAATATAGGTGTTGGATAACTTTTCATTTCATATTTCATTTATGAATATTTTACAAGTTTTCTTTGTGTACTGTTTTTTAATGATCTGTATATGTAATTCTGACAGTGCAATAACAGACAAAATCAGAAAGGGATAAAATATTTTTTCTACTGTACCTTTACCAAGATTAACGATCAGTAACTCAGCATTTAAGTTTAGATCAAGGGCTGAATTAAACCTCACTGCACCCTTCTCAATAATGCAAACCATGTCCAGTCCAGTGACCAGTCCATGGGTGCACATTTTGGAAATGTTTAACGATTGTTTGGGGGGCTGTTATGTCGGCACCAGTTGTTCCTCCCTACTAGCTAAGTGGGTGGGTGGAGCGTTGATGGTTTGGTTGGGTTTAAAAATGAAATACCTTCAGACTGAACAGGACAGTAAAAAAATATTGTTTTTGCAGGGAAAATACTGAACAAAGCCACTGTTTTACACTTTTATATATTTATATATTGTGATGACTAATATAACTACTCAACAGATCATGTACTGCACAAATGTTTGCATATTGCATGATACAATCTGTACATCAGTTTTACAGCTGAAAATAAGAAAAGCGAGACATAAAAATGTTTGTTTTACATTAGTTAGACTTACACTCATTCCAATCAGATGTATAAACTTAATTATTTATGTTAAATTATGTAAATGTGCCCTCAAATATGTGGCACATGGTGAACTGAGCATCACGGTTAAACACAGAAGAAGCAGAAGTTCTCCTGCCGGAGCTTCTACATGGTGTGGCTCCTCCTCTCAACCATCTGAGGTGTATTTTCAGCTCAGATGCTTCTTATTTATTGCCTGTAGATGTTGGATGATCTCATTAACACCTCCGTAAGTGAGATGTATAGGAGAGAAGCAGCAGCTGACGACAAACGAGCTCCGAGAATGAATAAAGAAGAACGTTACTGCTTCCTGCCGGCGCAACCGAGGGATTAAGCTTCATATCTCACATAAAACTCCATATATAAATAACTATCTTTATATATTTTATACTATTACACCATTTAAAGCATAAAATGTATTTATGATTCAGACATGATTCAGACACAATATAAAGAATGTTGTGTTTTTATATACAGTGTGTGTGGTAAAGTCGGTAATTCTGTCACATCACAGCAAGAAGGGTTTGGGTTCGAATTCCTGGTCTGCATGTTCTACTTGTGTCTGGAGCCTATCCCAGCTTTTCAATGGGCACAACAAGACACACAGTAACACCCTGGACACACAACCATTCACCTATAGGGCAATTCAGTGTCTCCAATTAACCTGACTGCATGTTTTTGGACTGTGGGAGGAAACCGGAGCTCCCGGAGGAAACCCACACAGACACAGGGAGAACATGCAAACTCCACACAGAAAGGACCTGGACCGCCCCGCCTGGGGATCAAACCCAGGACCTTCTTGCTGTGAGGTGACAGTGTTAACCACTGAGCCCTATATAGTATTTATTTATTTATTTATTTATTTATTTATTTATTTATTTATTTATTTATTTATTTATTTATTTATTTATTTATTTATTTATTTATTTATTTATTTATTTATTTATTTATTTATTTATTTATTTATTTATTTATTTATTTATTTATAATTGTTTATTGTAAGTATTAAGTATTTCTTTTTTATTATTTATGCATTTTATTGTATTTATTATTTCTATTTTTATTTATTATTTATACACTTATTATAAATATTTATTATTAATTTTTCTTTTTTATTTATTTATTCAATGTATTGTATTTATTAAGTATTTATTTCTTTTTTATTTATACACTTTTATTGTAAAGATTAAGTATTTCTTTTTCATTATTTCTGCACTTTTTGTATTTTTTTTATTTTTTTTATTTATACAATTATTATTAAGTGTTTATCGAGTATTTTTTTTATTTTTTTATTTATTTATACACTAATTTATACACTTTCGTCTTTTATTACTATTTATGCACTTTATTTTATTTTTTTCTATTATTTAGTTTACAATTATTATTATTATTATTATTTATTGAGCATTTGTTTTTTATTCATTTATACAATGTATTGCAATGTAATTTTTTTATTAAGTTTTAATTTTAATTTTTTTTTTCTATACTTTTATTGCGTTTTGAGTATTTATTTTTAACATTTGTGCACTTTATTGTATTTATTATTTCTTTAATTTTATTTATACAATTATTTTAAGTATTTATATTTTCCTATTTATTAATACAATGTATTGTTTTTATGAAGCATTCATTTCTTTTTATTTATTTGTACATTTTAATTAAAAAAAAAAAAAAAATTTATTTATACCAAATATTGAGTATTTTTATTTTTTTATACATTGTATTATTTATTTTTAATTTATTAATACACACTTACTTTATTTATTTAATTAATTAAATAAATAATTTTGTTATTCTTTTTTATTTTAATTAATTTATTTTATTTTTTATTTATTTTTTATTTAAATAATTAATTATTTTTTTGATTTATTTACTTTTTTTCCCTGGTGGATTTGCTCATCAGTGATGGACATTTTTGAGGAGGACTGAGTGTTACTATGCTGATGCGCTGGAGGACGTGAGTGGCTGTGTGTTGCGTTCGCTGTTGCTAGGTGTTGAGAAGGTTTCCCAGTACAATCTGGATCAGTATGATGAGAACATTGTGATCTGCTGAAGAGAAGTAATTGCGCAGAGATTAGACGTGAAGAACTGATAACACTAATAACCTCCAGCAGAAAGACTTCAGTAGAACTTTCTAAAACTTTCCAGAACTTTCTAGAACTCTGTAGACTTTCTAGAAGCCTCTAGCTTTCTCTAGAACTGTGGACGGCACCTGATATGCCAGGGATACAAAAATCATGTGAGCACTATGTGGGCGTTTTCATTACAGGGTCCATTCTTCTGAAGAGACTTCCCACTGGATTTTGGAGTGGGACTGTGGGAATATGACTTTATTTATCCAAAACATTTATGAAATAAGGCAGTGCAAGAAGGCCTGTCTCACTGTCAACATTCCAATTCATCCCTACGGTGTTCAGTGGGGTTGAGGTCAGGGCTCTGGGTGGGACACTGGAGCGCCAAGCATGTATTTATTGACCTCATTTTCATTCTTTATTTATTAATTTATTTATTTTGAATCAACTGCTTTATCCTGGGCTCAGGACAGGAACACTCTGGACAGGGCGCCGCCTATTGCAGGTCTTTGTCTACCCATTTTCCCTCTCCAGAAATGTCTGTGTAGATGAGATTCGAACCCAGAACCCGGCAATGGTGGGCTAACATGATGCACCACCCGAGTGTCTCATTTTGAACACAGCATTTAACTCAACATATAATTTAATGTATACATCTGCACTATATGGCTTAAAGCATCTGCACACCGGAGCATGAGCTTGTTGGACGTCCCCTGTCTTTATAGCGCTTGCATTGTGCACAGGGACACAGTCATGCTGGAACAGGAAAGGACCTTCCCTAAACTTCCCCAGGGTGCTGATGTTGGTGAAGAATGAAGCTGATGTTCCAATTCATTCCAGAGCTGTTGAGTGAGGCTGAGGACAGAACACTGGAGTTAAACTTTGTGGGTATACAATTACTGACTGTTGCTCTGTACAATTTGTACATGAAATACAAAATCCCAACAACATTCCTGCACCTAATACACACAAACCAGAACAATCAGGTTGTTCAATCACTCAAACATAATTTTCAAATAAATGAATATGGTAAAGAGGAGTGGCGCAGCGCTCGATTCCGCTTTAATCAATTTAATCAATATTTAAGGATTTAATCAATAATCGCTTAATTCTGTTCAGGGTCACTGTGGGTCCATCACCACTAAGAAACAATGACAGAAACAACACTCGCTCACTAAAAAAAAGCCAATTCTTTGTCTGCATGTTTTGAAAGTTAGGTGAAGGACATGGTACCTACAGGAAAACTACTCAGGAATGGGAAGAACATACCAAACTGCACACAGGACCGTTGCTGTGTGGCACTCCCTCTAATAGCTGTACCACCATATCACCCGCTAATCAAGGTGAATGAATCCACACTCTAAACCCGGATTTGGTATAAATAAATTTTTTGAGCAGTCATTAATTATTCTTTCATGTTTTGTAAAAAAATATTGCCATTACTAATTCAAACTAGTTGTTAGCAATACTGAGTTGAAATATGCAGTGCAATTATCACGTTAAGCAAAGATAACTTAATATGGTAAGTTTTTGAGAGGGAGGGGCCTGTTTGAAACGGCAGCAGAACGTTGCGTGAAGAGCCCTGGTTTATGGCCGCTGCACCCCGAAGCTGTGGGTTTTGAAATCAGTGTTACTACAAATGGTGAGTATGTAAAGGAACTATATCTTAAATGAGACATTTCAGATAAAAAGAAACTTTTCACTGAGAAGAGGCTGACTCAGCTCGGAACAACGTCAGGTCTTTCTCACAAGCAGCTCGAGTGTGCGAGATGGATGAGGAGAAGTTGATCAACGTGCTGGATTTATTAGATTATAGTCTTTATGAAACGTTGTCAAATTTCTTCGTTTGAACGTCTTAATATAAACAAACCATCCGTCACAGAACTCCTACTTCAGCCGCGGTGCTTCATTTAGTGTGCTATTACTATTTAGCGTAACAAATTTTTTTTATCGGTTCACAGTTTATAGCGTTAGCACATTCCCCCATGCCGCGTCTTTCGCCACCACGCCTCTCATTGAATCGTTGTGTAGCAGTAATACAGTTATCGACTTCTTAGTCATTAGCCGAGGCTGATAAATGTTTTGCAGTGGAGTTTACAGAACAGAAGTGCAGCTGTTGAGCTAAAAGTTTTCTTATGCTCTTTTTTTACAGGTTCTCTTGAAGATGCAGTGGAAGTGTAAGTATTGTGAGTTTATATGTGAAAAACGGGGTTACCTATTAAAACATTACAGGTTAAAACATGGGGGTTACAATAGAACGGTGCGATTTTCTTGCTTACACCAAGAATGTTTGTGCACATTTAACTCCATTAATGCACTTAAGGTCCACTTATCTAAGATTCATCAGAAAACCTAACATGCACAGCTGTGTAAATCTGTAAATTCTGACCTAATATCCTACTCATGATACATTCTTGTTATTCTTAAAGGCCCATGTGAGAATGAATGGTGGGTGGGATATTGGTCAGGTGTAGTTGGTTAGGGATAAAACAAGTAGGCTAAGAGGGGATGGAACAAAATTGCTGCAGGCCCAGCCACAGTATTAATTAGTTTTGAAATCTGTATTTTTCAGGTGTACATGGAGTTCAACAGGGTTGTGGGCAAGAACCTCAAGCAAGAGTTCTATGAAAGCATTGATCAGCACAGTCTTCGTCTCATTGAGATATTTCAATCTAAGAGAGGCAACATTGGGCAGCTTTTGTCACAGCTATCACAGCAGACTAAGGTTGGTCCATATCCATTATGTCCTTGCATTGTATTGTTTTTCACAGCTTATGTAATGACGTCACTAAAAATGCAACTATACTAGTTGCGCAATCCAATCAAAATTGTGTTTTCTTATTGACCAGTCATTAACTTGTCATTCTACCCACATATGTAACTGTATTGTTATTTTACTCTCCAAAAGACCAAAGAGCCAACTGACATTCGGACACTGGTGCTCAGAGGGCTTCCTATTGTCCTTGGGGACAGTCCCGCAGACTTCTACAAAGAATGCTCTGTAAGTAACCTCTTACTTTATCAAAGAGTATCAAATGTCAGCGTAACCTTGACTTTTCACTATTGTTTTATAGTTTCTGTTTTTGACAAACAATGTGAGCATAGTTTTATATAGTTTTTATAGATGGTTATTTAAAGAAAAATGTGATTATTGTGCTCTTATGTTGTTAGGACTCTGATGACTCATTCGGCTACCTTGACGTTGCTTTGCTCTCCCCATCCCCCCACCTCAGTCCAGCCTCTCTAAAGATCATCATTGAGGGAGAAGTTGTGATGGACAACATTCAAGACCTGCCAAAAGCTATGTGCATTCTGTTTGGACTTACTTACGCCCTGCATCTCAACTATCACAAATCAATGAGGAACACATTCCAGTTCATCCAACAGGTTCTCCTTTCACTGGGCCACAATGAACTAAAACCCAGATTACAAACTCTGAAAAACCAGCTTGCACTGTAAGTAATTGCTATGGCAAGGTTAATGTGAGAAGGCATGGCTGCTTGTTTTTCCAGTGACTTTTTCCCCACTACAGCCTTGTGTCTCTGTATTCATTGTTATTGTCCATTCTTTGACACCAATAGCACCAACAAACCTTGAAAGTTTGCTAAAATACAATACAAATGTCCTTTTGTCACAAGTGATAAAAAAGGAAATGTTAAACAGTTTTGTTAGATTTTGTATTATGTGAGAACTGATTGAAGTTTGTTGTGGGATGGGAATGTCCAGCCACTTGTGTTCTACAGTTCAGGATGTAGACATATTTTCTCAGGACTGCATATTATTGTTCAGTTGACTAGATAAACTTAACACAGTTCATCAGTCAAGTTGATGTTTTAACAGCTTGTATCAAGTTTTAATGTATGTTTTAAAGTGTCCATATTGTTAAATGCTGTGCATACGGGTTCTCAAAACAAACAAAACAAATTACCAAGCAGTTTTAATGCCTGTTTTTACTTTTACTTGGCTGACAAATTTGTTATTGACTCCGCAACAAACGAGAACTGCAACATTTTGTCAATAAAATACATTGGAACACTGAAAAGTATTGTTTAATTTCTTTAAAAATTTGTTGAAACAATTTAATGCAAAGTAATCTAAAAAAATTAATTACAAGAAAACATTAAAGTATTAAACATTTTAAGTAGCAATTAATAATGTTATTATTTGTTATATGATTTTTGTATACTTAAAATATTTATTTTCTACAATTTAAACGTAAGAAAAGAGATCATTTATGTGAACTTATGATTTTGAGTAAAGACTACTAATGTAAACTTGATTTGTCTACTGGATCCACTTAAGAGTCTATGTTAATACGACTTGACTTCATTAGTTTCTGCTTGTGTAAAAACTTAAGTAATTTAAGGCAACGGGTTTCCACGCAATTTTCTAGTAAACTCAACTAATCCGGGATAAGAGTGCAGTGTTCAACAAGATTATGAAACAAAATCCAGACGTCTGGTGACCATACGGATAGACTTCATGGGTATACAATTACTGACTGTAGCCCATCTGTTGCTCTGTACACTCTGTACATGAAATACAAAATCCCAACAAGTCAAGTCAAGTCAACTTTATTTATATAGCGTTTTTTACAATAGACATTGTCTCAAAGCAACTTTACAAAATCCAGGACCAACAGATACAAAAACCCCTGTTGAGCAAGCCGAGGGCGACTGTGGCAAGGAAAAACTCCCTGAAAATTACAGGAAGAAACCTTGAGAACAACATTCCTGCACCTAATACACACATACCAGAACAATCATGTTGTTCAATCACCCAAACATCTGGTCAGTGGGGGTCCTATAGGATCCTTTTCCATTAATAAATGTGGTAAAGAGAAGTGGCACAGCGCTCTATTCCGCTAGCCCACTACTTCTGAGAGCTGGGTTCGAATCCCAGTGGTTAGAAGGGCAAAATATATACAGGAAAACTATCCAGGAATGGGAGGAACATACCAAACTCCTCACAGAACCGAGGTTTCCAGGATCTGTGTTGCTATGTAGCACTCTATCGAATATCTGTACCATCACTAATCAAGGTGAATGAATGATACCTAGATACCTGGTGACCATGCAGATAAACTTCATGGGTATACAATTACTGACTGTAGCCCACCTGTTGCTCTGTACACTTTGTACATGAAATACAAAATCCTAACAACATTCCTGCACCTAATACACACATACCAGAACAATCAGGTTGTTCTATCACCCAAACATCTGGTCAGTGGGGTCCTATATGATCCTTTTCAATTAATAAATATGGTAAAAAGAAGGAATGGGAGGAACATACCAAACTCCTTACAGACCTGAGGTTTCCAGGACCTGTGTAGCACTCTATTGAATGAATGATACCTAGATACCTAGTGACCATGCAGACAAACTTCATGGGTATACAATTACTGACTGTAGCCCATCTGTTGCTCTGTACACTTAGTACATGAAATACAAAATCCCAACAACATTCCTGCCCTAATACACACATACCAGAACATATCATGTTGTTCTATCACCCAAACATCTGGTCAGTGGGGGTCATATGAGGACCTTTCAATTAATAAACATGGTTAAGAGGAGTGGCAGAGAGCATGGACAAACTGAACTGTCAGTAATTGTATACCCGCAATGTCATTAGTGTTTCAGTAAAGTTCAGGAACACCTTCACCGCGGCCCGGCGTTAGCATCACAAGGACTGGCGTTCAGCGTCACCATACGTCTGGAGCGTTTAATACTTTCCCCATAATTACTGAGAATCCGAGCGGCCGGTGTGACCCGCGCTGACCCGCCGACTGCAGGGACTCGCGCCGCCGTTCCTATTAAAGTGAGGAACGCTTATTGACAGCGGGGTGCAATCAGGCCTCGCGAAGACATCCATCTGCGGCCGGCCGGCTATTACCGCGCGCCCGTCGAGACGAGCGGATCCGCCATCCCATTAGGAGCGCCGGGGCCGACCGGACTTCCAGCCGGCGGCTCCGTAATTGCCAGCCGTCCATTTGGAGCTCATTAGAGAGTTTGGATTCTTAATTGGCGGCCGGATCAATGTCGCACTTATTAAAGACGTCGGTCGCTGACCGCCGCCGTCTCGCCGCCGCGCACGCCTTTCAGAAAACGACGGGCTCATTAGCGCACCTCCTCGGGCTTTCCTGTTCCCACCTCCCGCCTCATCCGCCTCCCACCGACCCTGTACGGCTATTAGATTCCCTCTCTCAAAACTGTTATCAGAGGCTTCCGGAGGACGTGCAGCAGGTTCGATCGAGTTCACGCCCCCCACGCCCCCTCACCCCTTCCCCAAAAAAGGAGAAAGAAGAACAAAAATTCTGCTCATGTACAGAAGGTTAAAACATCAAACCACTTTAATATTTACGTTACAGTGGGTCCGCAGCTGGAACATCAACCAATCCACCTTCTGCATGCTGTTTTGGGAGGTGTACACATAGAAACCCAGACTGACACATGAAGTACATGCCAAACACCACAGCACAAACACCACACCAAACATCTCAGGAAACACCACACCAAACATCTCACCAAACATCACAGCACAAACACCACACCAAACACCTCAGGAAACACCACACCAAACATCTCACCAAACACCACACCAAACACCACACCACACCACACCAAACACCACAGCACACCAAACACCACAGCACAAACACCACACCACACCAAACACCACAGCACAAACACCACACCAAACACCTCAGGAAACACCACACCAAACATCTCACCAAACATCTCACCAAACACCACACCACACCACACCAAACACCACTGGAAACACCACACCAAACACCACACCACGGAAAACACTACACCAAACACCTCAGGAAACACCACACCAAACATCTCACCAAACACCACACCACACCAAACACCACACCACTGGAAAAACCACACCAAACACCACACAACGGAAAACACCACACCAAACACCTCAGGAAACACCACACCAAACATCTCACCAAACACCACACCACACCAAACACCACACCACAGGAAGCACCACACCAAACACCACACCACAGGAAACACCACACCAAACACCACACCACAGGAAACACCACACCAAACACCACTGAAAACACCACACCAAACACCACAAGAAACATCACACAAAAAACACTGAAAACACCACACCACAGGAAACACCACACCACAGGAAACACCACACCAAACATCACACCAAACACAACAGAACAAACACCACAATAAACACCACAGCAAACACACCGAACACCACAGCACACACACCAAACACCACAGTAAACACCACAGCACAAACACCACAATAAACACCACAGCAAACACACCAAACACCACACCACAGTAAACACCAGACCAAACACCAGACCAAACACCACAGAAAACACCACAGAAAACACCACAGCAAACACCTCGGGAAACACTGTCACCATCGCGTATCAAGATGAATGACTGAACTAATCTAGCGTTCAACAAGATTATAAAATGTATCAAAAGTATTCAACCCCAGATAAAATCTAGACGACTAGTGACCGTCCACCACCTCTCTCTTTTCACCCCTCCCCCCCCATCACCCCTCCCCCCTGACCGGTGTGTTGTCCCCTCCTGGTCTTTTGGTTGAATAGCCTCACCGAGCAGACGACTTTTGTGCTCTGGGCTCAGAAACAGACTGAAGAATCAATAAAACTAAATCAATATCATTACCAGGGTGGATTTTTTTTCAGACTGGTTCAGAACCAACCAGGTCAGAATCTGACCCCTGTCCCCTCCTTTTTTTCGTAGGGGACCGGGGTCCCGAGAACGTCCTCATTACGACACCGCTGGCTCATTAAAAATCACCCCTGGCTTTAAGGAAATGAGCGCTTATTAACGGCGTCAGATCCATTAGCGCGCCGGAGCTCTGGCGGTTTGGGAGAATTCAGACGACTGATTAAAATTTCTGATCCGGCGTGAGTTCATGCCATCAAAGGAACGCTAACGAGGAGAGGGGGCGCCTGGTTAAAATGAGGACGGGGTCCAAGGTACCACACTGACATCTACAGCTGGAGGCTGAGCGGTGCAGCCACAACCCATCACTGTTTAATCATAAACATTCATTTATTCATTCATTCATTCATTCATTCATTCACTGTCTGTTTTACCAGAGCATTACCAGATTTGGTGTTGCGGTGGGTACACTTCACAGGGCAAAACACACACACACACACACACACACACACAAACACACACACTGTTACCAACAGTTTGGGGAAGGTCCTGTTCTGTTTCTGTACACAAAGCAAGGTCCATAAAAACATGGTTTGTCATTTTGGTGTGCAGGAATGGATTGAACAATTCTGAACACCTTTAGAATCTTTGAAATGTACAGTAGAATATAAACCAGGCTTTTCATTCAACATTAGTGTCTTACCTGACTTCACTAAATGGGCACAAATCTCCATAGACACAGTATAAAATCTTATGGGGATTTTTTTGGTATAGCTGCAAATGAATGCTTATGGTTTAAGAGCAGGATTTTCAGATGCGTATTATCAGATGTCCACATACTTCTGGTTATTTATTCATTCATTCATACATGCATTCATTCATTCATTCATTCATTTAATCGTTCGTTCGTTCATTCATTCCTTCATTCAATCAATCGTTTGTTCGTTCGTTCGTTCATTCATTCATTTATTCATTCAATCGTTCATTCATTCACTCATTCATTCAATCGTTTGTTCATTCTTTAATTAATTCATGCAATCGTTCGTTCGTTCATTCATTCATTCATTTTTAATTTATTCATTTATTTATTCATGCATTCGTTCGTTCGTTGATTCATTCTTTCATTTTTATATTTATTTGTTCGTTAGTTAGTTAGTTAGTTCATTCATTCATTCATTCTTTTATTCATGTATTCATTTATTCATTCATTCATTCATTCAATCGTTCGTTCATTCATTCATTCCTTCATTCAATCAATCGTTCGTTTGTTCGTTTGTTCATTCATTCATTTATTCAATCGTTCATTCATTCATTTATTCATTCAATCGTTCATTCATTCACTCATTCATTCAATCGTTTGTTCATTAATTAATTCATTCATTCAATCGTTCGTTCGTTCATTCATTCAATCGTTCGTTCGCTCATTCATTCATTCATTTGTTAATTTATTCATTTATTCATTCATGCATTCGTTCCTTTGTTCATTCATTCTTTCATTTTTATATTTATTTGTTCATTAGTTAGTTAGTTCGTTCATTCATTCATTCTTTTATTCATGCATTCATTTATTTATTCATTTATTTATTCATTCATTTATTCATTCATGCATTCATTCGTTCGTTCATTCATTCATTCGTTCATCTTTATATTTATTTGTTCGTTAGTTAGTTCGTTCATTCATTCATTCTTTTATTTATGCATTCATTTATTCATTCATTCATTCATTCATTTACCAATTAATGGTGGCCAATACGTCTAATGCATGCCTTTTCAGGGGTGCCCAAACGCATTTTTCTTTAAAAATGAATAAATAAATAAATTCATTAATTAATAAAGGATGGCACAGTTGGTCTTGCTTCATTTCCCCAGCTGGGCAGCCACAGTCCGTTCTGTGTGGAGTTTGCATGTTCTCCCCGTGTCTGTGTTGTTTCGACCAGGTGCTTGGGTTTCTTCCCGCAGTCCAAACAATCAGTAATAATTAATAATACAGTTCTAATTACAAACCCCATTTCAATAAAAAGTTCAATCTGTGATGATGTTTAACTGATAACAGGAGAAATAAAAGATGTTAAGGTTTACACTGTAAACTACCTCCTGGTGTTAATGTGGAGGTTTATAATTAAGTACATGCTGCCCTCTGGTGGATTGATGCTTTTTAGGGTCTATAATTAATTTTGAATCTTCTAAAAAAAACACAGGTGACACTGTCCACAGTCAAGCGAGCTTAAAATCACCACAGAACCCCAGAGCTGCTTTTTCACTTTCTTCTTACACATCAGCCTTTAAACCTTGGTGATGAAAAGCTTACTTGACTGTGGACAATGTTCCAGCAGCTTCTTATTTACAGCAGATCTACTTTTGGTGATCTTTTAATGCACTATGAGGCCAAAAGTATTCGGACACCTGACCATGGGCCTGTCAGACATCCCATGTCAAAAACACTGGGGGGTGTTGGAGCCTATCCCAGCTTTTCAATAGATGCAAGGCACACAGTAACACCTTGGACGGGGCACCAGTCCATCGCAGGGCAGACACACACACACACACACACACATACACACACACACCTATAGTGTATGCAATTCAGTGTCTCCAATTAACCTGACTGCATGTTTTTGGACTGTTGGAGGAAACCGGAGCTCCCGGAGGAAACCCACACAGACACGGGGAGAACATGCAAACTCCGCACAGAAAGGACCCGGACCGCTCCACCTGGGAATCGAACCCAGGACCTTCTTGCTGTGAGGCGACAGTGCTACCCACCGAGCCACCGTAGCGCCCACATAAAAAACAAATGCTATTAAAACAGAGTGAGCTGTATGTGATCTTTCAGCTAGAATGACAGCTGCTCTTCTGAGAGGCTTCTCATAAGGGTTTGAAGTATGTATGTGGGAATTTGTGCCCATTCGATCAAACGATAACAGTATTTGTTGTGCTGGGCTCTGATGTTGGTCAAGAAAGCCTCAGTTGATGTTCCAGTTCTGTGCAGGACACTGGAGTTTCTTTAAACTGAGCTCAGGGTTTTTTCCTTGACCCTTTGTAATGTGACCACTGTTCCACATACTTATAAAGAGCTGTTTGTGTAGATGATCACAGAACCAGAACTTGCTTGGAAAGAGCCTGAAGTGGAATATCTGCTCTCATTATTGGAGGAACAATAACATCTCACGGATGAGACAAGAAGAGGTCTTGGCACAGCCGGCGTGTGGTGCCAATGTGCCAATGCATCGCCTAAAGTGTAAAGCTGATTGTTTGTTGCAGACACAGACATGAACTCAAATGTTTAAGCACTAGAACATTTACAGCATATTGTTTTTCAGATGCCCGTCCTGAGGTCTCAAGCGTTACCCCCGCTGGTGCAGATCTGAGTTAAATGTCGCTCTCAGGGGCGCAGCAGCCGTCCGTGCCAACTCAGCCCATTTCCGACAGAACTAAACGTTATTAGATTGGCATTTGAATGAAACTGTCCAGCTGTCGCTCATAAAAGCGGCGGTGGCATTCGCTGAGTGGACGTCAGGAGCAGCGGTGGCTCGTCTCCGGGCCTCAGGGGCATCGGATTCTAAACAGATGCAACCCTGGAAGTTCAACGTTAGATTGTTTAAGAAAATGCACTACAGAGCCAAAAGTATTTGGACACCTGACCATGAACTTGTTGGCAAATGCTATTAAACAGACTGACCTCTGTGTGATCTTTTAAGCTAGAACAACAGCCGCTCTTCTGAGAAGCTTCTCACAAGAAACTGAAGTATGTCTGTGGGAATTTGTGCCCAATCAGTCATGATAGCATTTGTATGGTTGTATAGGTGCTGATCTCGGTCAAGAAAGCCTCAGTTGATGTTCCAGTTCATTCCAAATCTGTTGAGTGGGACTTAGGTCAGGGCTCTGTGTTCTCCATGTCTTTATGAAGCTTGCCTATGCTGGAACAGGAAGGGGCCTTCCCTAAACTGTTGCTGAAATGTCATCAGTTCACAAGTTTAATATCAAACACAGTCATGGACAATTTAGTGTCTCCAATTCACGTCACTTGCACGTCTTTGGACTGTGGGAGGAAACCGGAGCACCCGGAAAAAACCCACACTGACACGGGGAGAACATGCAAACTCCACACAGAAAGGACCCGAACCGCCCCACCAAGGGATCGAACCCAGGACCACTAAGCCATGCCGCCCGAGCAACTGATGTGTCTGAAAGACATGAATTCAAAAAACTCGAAAGGGCGTCCCAATACTTTTGTCCATACAGTGTATCTGGACGCCTGACTTCCAAATCCACGAGTGTTTATTAGTTATTTATTATTTAGTTGCCCCCCTACATTACATTTAAGACGTTGGAGTGTGTCTGTAGAAACTTGTGCCCAGTTAGCCCCGTCCAGCCTTGTTTATCTTTCTTGATGTTGTTCAAGAAGGCGTGGCTCACAGTTGATGTTCCAATTTATCCCAGAAGTGTTGAGTAAGGCCAAGGAACAAGTTCTGTGCAGGCCACTGTAGTTCTTCAACACTGTATGGACCTATGGTCTTTGTGCCCAGGGGTACAGTCATGCTGAAGCAGGAAGTGTCTGTACCCAAACTGTTGCCACAAGGTTTGGGAGAATATAATTTAGAATTTAAAAACTCTTTTCATGTGGGGATTTTTAAAGATGTAGTTTCAGCCCTTAAGCCAGTGGTGAGCAAACTATGGTCCATTAGGCTGTTTGATCTGGCCCGTTGAGTCAACGAGTCAGCAACGACTCTTATCAAACAAATTATTCACTGAAATTGAATCAGGGAGCTGTGCTCTTACACTATATTGCCAAAAGTATTCACTCACCCATCCAAATCACTGAATTCAGGTGTTCTAATCACTTCCATGGTTACAGGTGTATAAAACCAAGCACCTCGGCATGCAGACTGCTTCTACACACATTAGTGAAAGAATGGGTCGCTCTCAGGAGCTCAGTGAATTCCAGCGTGGTACCGTGATGCCACCTGTGCAACAAGTCCAGTCGTGAAATTTCCTCACTACTAAATATTCCACAGTCGACTGTCAGTGCTATTATAACAAAGTGGAAGCGATTGGGAACGACAGCGACTCAACCATGAAGTGTTACCACGTAAAATGACAGAGCGGGTCAGCGGATGCTGAGGAACATAGTGCGCAGAGGTCACCAACTTTCTGCAGAGTCGATCACTACAGACCTCCAAACTTCATGTGGCCTTCAGATGAGCTGAAGAACAGTGTGTAGATCTTCATGGAATGGGTTTCCATGGCTGAGAAGCTGCATCCAAGCCTTACATCACCAAGCGCAATGCAAAGCGTCGGATGCAGTGGTGTAAAGCACGCCGCTGGCTTCTCCGTCTGGCAATCCGATGGACGAGTCTGGGTTTGGTGGTTGCCAGGAGAACGGTACTCGTCTGACTGTATGGTGACCACACCAGTGCACAAAGCAAGGTCCATAAAGATGTGGATTAGCCAGTTTGGTGTGGAAGAACTTGACTGGCCTGCACAGAGTCCTGACACAGCAGCGCTGCTGGAGTTTTTAAATATCGTGTCCACTCACTGTCCACTCTATTAGACACTCTTACCTAGTTGGTCCACCTTGTAGATGTAAAGTCAGAGACGATCGCTCATCTATTGCTGCTGTTTGAGTCGGTCATCTTCTAGACCTTCATCAGTGGTCACTGGACGCTGCCCACGGGGCGCTGTTGGCCGAATATATTTTTGGTTGGTGGACTATTCTCAGTCCAGCAGTGACAGTGAGGTGTTTAAAAACTGCAGTCAGTGTCACTGCAGTGCTGAGAATGATCCACCACCTAAATAATACCTGCTCTGTGGTGGTCTTGTGGGGTCCTGACCATTGAAGAACAGCATGAAAGGGGGCTAACAAAGCATGCAGAGAAACAGATAGACTACAGTCAGTAATTGTAGAACTACAAAGTGCTTCTATAAGGTAAGTGGAGCTGATAAAATAAACAGTGAGTGTAGAAACAAGGAGGTGGTTTTAATGTTAGGGCTGATTGGTGTATATATATAAGATAACTTATAAACAATATAAGCTAAAATACGGGCAATGGCCTGCAACTGTACTTTAAGTCTACATTTTATCGTATCGCCACTTCTGAAAAGCATATCGAGATATGAGTTTTTTAGTCATATCGCACAGCCCTACTTTAGAGTCTGCTTTTATTTCACCTTTTTTTTTCTTCAATACCCTGCATTTCAGTTGATTCCACTAGTTTGCGCACTCCAAACACTACCGACCCTTGTTAAAGTCGAGTCTATCGTCTATACACACAGACATTTCATTATTTGATTGATAATTTATTGTAGTTCACCCCCCATCTGCTACTAGCCCAGCCCGTTTGTCAAATTTTTAGACCCAGTGTGGCCCTTGAGCCAAAAAGTTATCCCACCCCAGCCTTAAGTCATTAAGTTTTAAAAGAATTGTTCAGAAGCAACGCTAGGGGGCGGCAAAGGATAGATAACGCTTTATTAGTAACACTGGACGGAAAAGAAAGGACCCTGATGGCTCCACCTGGGAATCGAACCCAGGACCTTCTTGCTGTGAGCCTTCATGCTTAGTGGGTAGCACTGCCACCTCACAGCAAGAAGGTCCTGGGTTCGATTCCCAAGTGGAGCGGTCTGGGTCCTTTCTGTGTGGGGTTTGCATGTTCTCCCATGCTCTGCATATGGACTATCACACAAACATTAAAAACACATGCATAATACAATTCACTGAAAAGAGTACAACATAAATGATTTAAAGGATAGAAATACACTATTCAGAGAAAATAAATATTTATATAAAGTCATTAAGACTATAAAATAAAATAAAAAAGCTGAGATGTAGTTTGTCTGATGTCCTCTGGATGGCAGTGCTGTGTAACACACTGAGCTTGATATGATTATTTTTGGACGGTGCCCCTCAAACAGAGATAAAGATGAACAGGTTTGATCTCACAACCTTCTGTGGTTCCACATCCATCCACCCAGTGTTAATTATTAAACAGCTCTCACCTCACATACTCATATCACCAAATATTTAGGGATGAGTTTTCAAAAAACAGATGATACCGCGATTAAAGGACAAGATTTGATGGTGAGTCCATCAGCAGTACTGAGCTGTAAATGAAGCTCAGTGCAAGATCAGATCGTAATAATAATAAATAATGTCGAGATGATATTGACATGTTTAAAACAAGATTATTGCAGGAAAATACTGATTATTTATTAACATGAACTTACAAATTATAAATTTACTGAGTAAAAGCTTATTGAAAAGTATTTATAATAATAATAATAATAATAATAATAATAATAATAATAATAACAACAGTGAACATGAACTTACAAATGTGTTTACTAAGTAAAAGTTTAATAAAAAGTAATTATAGTAATAATAATAATAACAACAATATTAATAGTAAAATTAATAATAATAATAGAAATACATTTGTAAAAATAATAATAAAAAATAAAGTTGAGATGATACTGACACGTTTTCTACATGATTATTGCAGTTAAACTGATTATTTATTTACATGAACTTACAAATGTGTTCACTTAGTGAAAGCTTATTAATACTTATTTATAAATAATAATAATAATAAATATTATATTGCCAAGTTTTATACAGGATTATTGCAGAAAAAATACGTATTATTTATAAACATGAACTTACAAATGTGTTCACTGAATTAAAGCTTATTAAAAAGTATTATTCCTTATAATAATAATAATAATAATAATAATAATAATAAAGTCGAGATGATATTGACATATTTTATACACGATTATTGCAGTAAAATACTGGCTATTTATTAACATGGTCTTACAGATGTGTTCACTAAATAAAATAATAATAATAATAATAATAATAATAATAATAATAATAATATTAATAATAATAATAATAAATACATGATAACTGCAGACAAGTACTGGCTATTTATTAACATGATTTTACAAATGTAAAATAAGAAAAAAACACCAACAACAATAATAATTAATAAATAAAAGATTTTATTAACAAGATTAATGCAAAAAATTACAGATTATTTATTAAAATGAACTTGCAAATGTGTTCACTGAATAATTGCTTCAAAAAGTATTCATAATAAATAATAATAATAATAAATAAAAATTATAAGTAACAACAACAAAGCAACAACAATAATAAAAAAAAAAAAAATAAAAAAAATAAATAAATAAATAAATAAATAAATAAATAAATAAATAAATAAATAAATAAATAAATAAATAAATAAATGAAGTTGAGATGATACTGACATGTTTTGTACTTGATTATTGCAGATAACATATTTAAAAATATTTATCAAGAGTAAAATTTTAATAAAAATATTTATGATAATAATGATAATAATAATATAATATAATAATGATAATAATAATATAATATAATATAATATAATATAATATAATATAATATAATATAATATAATATAATATAATGATATAATATAATGATATAATATAATATAATATAATATAATATAATATAATATAATATAATATAATATAATATAATATAATATAATATAATATAATATAATAATATAGACTCAAATGTCACTACAGTCTATAATGCTAGCCGACCACCACTGAGACCAGGGTTTGAATCTCAGCAGTACAATATATTGCTGTCCTGTCCAGTGAATTCCTGCCTCGTGCTCATCGTTTTCTAATAAAACCAACATGAAAAACGTGAATTACTTTTTTACTTTTCCAACCGTCCTGTGTGCTCTTTACATGGTTCAGAACGTTTGTTTAATCGTCCTGTACGATCGTATATAAATGATCATGTAGAATTAAAGCTGAACTTCATTTAAACTGACAGACTAACAAAAGTAAACAGAGCCGTCGTCAAATCAAAACATTTCCTCTGTTAATTAGAAAATGTCCTCTGAATGAAAGACATCGGTCATGACTATTTCTGTCAGTCCCGTAGTCTCCGTGTCCCATAATGCAATGCAGGCAGAAAGCAGCCCAGGAAGCTTGTTTAGATAAAGGCTGGGTGGGGATCCGTCCCGATCCGGACGATTAGATAATCCAATTCATTATGTGAATTAGATCATCTTAAAGAGCACTACAGAAAGGGAATTTAGACCCTGATCGATGCTCAGTGCCGCGACAAACGGCTGATTGACAGCAGCGTCGTTTCAGAGGAACCAGGCCTGAACACCGTACAACAACGTACAAACAGAGACGTTGTTCAGACGGAGACGTTCCGCAGTGCTTCTACAGGAGCTTCATTTTATTGCTTTCTGCTTGTTAGACATCCAATTACAAAATAGACATTTATATTGAATTTCTCCTTCTTTTCTTTGTAGTTTTGATATCATCCACTCTTCTGGGAAAGCTTAGTACAAGACTTTGGAGTGTTTTTGGGAATTTAGTTCCATTCACTCAATAGAATCAGTGAGGTCAGGCAGTGATGTTGGAAGAGGAGAGAAGGCCTGGCTTATAATCCAGGTTTAATTCATCCCAAAAGTGTTGAGGTGGGTTGAGACCAGGGTTTTTTGTAGTGTCTGGAGCTCCTTTGTACACAAATAGTCAGACCACGTGAATCATTCTCAGCACTGCAGTGACACTGACATGGTGGTGGTGTGTTAGTGTGTGTTGTGCTGGTATGAGTGGATCAGACACAGCAGCGCTGCTGGAGTTTTTAAATACCGTGTCCACTCACTGTCCACTCTATTAGACACTCCTACCTAGTTGGTCCACCTTGTAGATGTAAAGTCAGAGACGATCGCTCATCTATTGCTGCTGTTTGAGTCGGTCATCTTCTAGACCTTCATCAGTGGTCACAGGACGCTGCCCATGGGACGCTGTTGGCTGGATGTTTTTGGTTGGTGGACGATTCTCAGTCCAGCTGTGACAGTGAGGTGTTTAAAAACTCCAGCAGCGCTGCTGTGTCTGATCCACTCATACCAGCACAACACACACTAACACACCACCACCATGTCAGTGTCACTGCAGTGCTGAGAAGGATCCACCACCTAAATAATACCTGCTCTGTGGTGGTCCTGTGGGGGTCCTGACTATTGAAGAACAGGGTGAAAGCAGGTTTACATTTATTCTTAATAAAATGTAAAAAATAAAATTCAATATTTGGTTATTTTATAAAGAGCATTTTGTGATAAATGACTAGACTGTGCTCAGTGTTCTGATGCTTTAGCATGTTCTCCATGCTGCTGTATTTCATGTATGTGCTAATTCTAGGTTAAAACCTCAGTCCTCTTACTTTCAGTCCTGTTACCTATATACAATCCAGTGGCGGCTGCTGGTCTTTCAAAGAGGGGAAGCTCATTGTCGGCTTACATCATAAAAGATAAAAACTCACTCACCGTCTTACTCCACTTATCCAATCAGGGGCGCCGGGGGTTTGGTCGGTGCTGGAGCCTATCCCAGTTTTTCAATGGGCGCAAGGCACACAGTAACACCCTGGGCAGGGCGCCAGTCCATTGCAGGGCAGACACACACACACACACACACACACACACTCATACACACACCCATTCACCTATAGGGCAATTCAGTGTCTCCAGTTAACCTGACTGCATGTTTTTGGACTGTGGGAGGAAACCGGAGCTCCCGGAAGAAACCCATGCAGACACGGGGAGAACATGCAAACTCCGCACAGAAAGGACACGGACCGCCCCGCCTGGGGATCGAACCCAGGACCTTCTTGCTGTGAGGCGACAGTGCTACCCACCGAGCCACCGTGCCGCCCTCAAAGATAAACAATGAAGTTTAATTTAATTGAGTTACAGTTTATGAGAAGGACACTGATGTCATTTTAAAATCAAATTCACAACACACAGAGAATTAATAAATAAAAGTTTATGGACACGACCTTGATGCGCGGGTTTCGAAGTGAGCGATGCAGGTTTGTACGTGACTGCACGACCCATTGAAATGCACTTCAGGGTCACATGGAAAGGTGTGTAAACCAGAACTTACGTAAGTGAACAGGGGTCAGGTACAGTGTGTGTGTGTGTGTGTGTGTGTGTGTGTGTTTGTGTGTTACTAGATTCAGTGTTAAACAAAGATAAAAAAATAAGTTTAATTTCATCGAGTTACAGTTTTTTATTTGAAATGGGTGAAAAGGACACTGATATCAATTTAAAAATCAAACTCACAACACACAGAGACATGCAAAAAGAGAGAAAAAAATATAAATAAATAAAATAAATAAATAAATAAATAAATAAATAAATAAATAAATAAATAAATAAATAAATAAATAAATAAAAAGTTTATGGACACGACCTTGATGCGCGGGTTTCGAAGTGAGCGATGCAGGTTGGTACGTGACTGCACGACCCATTGAAATGCACTTCAGGGTCACATGGAAAGGTGTGTAAACCAGAACGTACGTAAGTGAACCGAGGTCAGGTAAAGTGTGTGCGTGTGTGTGTGTGTGTGTGGAATTTCAGGTATGAGTGTCACCTGTTGAATTGTCAGGAATTCTTCAGTGCTGGTGGCTGCAGGATCGACTGGAATGTGAGAAACGTGCCGCTAGAGCCGGATGATTGATCACGTCGGTGACAGCGCGTTCTGTTAAGTGTCCCGAATCTTTATTCTGAAACCTGTAGGTCAACAATTCATGCGTATACATCCGCGTTCCGTAGGTTAGTACCTGGTTTATTATTATTATTTTTTTTTGATAATTTAAGGTCTACAGCAATATTAGGATGTAGGATATGTAGATGATTGATGGGATTGAGATCAGGACTCACATAACTGGGTCACATAAGGACATAAACTGTTGCCTCAGTAGAGAGGATTCTAATAAGACATCAAACTCATTAATCAGATTATTTAGACCAGGGGTGGGCAATTACATTTTCCAAGGGGCCACATAAGAAACTGTTACTGTTGTGGAGGGCTGAACCAAAAAGGTGAACTTCATTCTGCTCAGTATTAATAAAATTTCTTTTTATTGCCTACATTTTACAATTCTGATAAGCTGTTACTGTTAAAAGTCGATGTTACAATCCGAAAATGAAAAGCAGGCAGAGTAAAAACATCAACATTATTTCACTATCTAATCAACTTCCTTGAAAACAAATGTGCATTAACTTTATACAAAGTGCTAATGCTATTTAGATATCACAAAGCTGATCTTTTAACTGCTCCAGTCCTGAATGTGTAAAACTCCGCGTTGGTTGCAGTTTAGTTAGTGAAGCTTCGGACGTGACGCTCTGCATCATTCATGTTCTTGTATTTCTCT
The DNA here is from genome assembly GCF_030014385.1 of Trichomycterus rosablanca. Lineage (NCBI taxonomy): Eukaryota > Metazoa > Chordata > Actinopteri > Siluriformes > Trichomycteridae > Trichomycterus > Trichomycterus rosablanca. The sequence goes on along the minus strand of NC_085988.1, from coordinate 83,050,351 downwards.
GTGTTTGGTACCGTAACGGCGATTTACGGAAATGTAAAGAAATAGCGCTCCCGTCAACATAAAAACAATCCTGTTATATGGCATGTGTGATGTACATTTATTTATGTCTGATTTTTAATTGCCACTGACCTCATGCGGGCCGGTTGGGGATGGCTCGCGGGCCGGATGTGGCCGTACAATGCTCAGGTCTTGGTTAAACTCTGATGAGCCCGAATTTACAAATAAACGACACTGGTGCACCTTTATACAGATTAAACATTAATGATAATTTATTTACATTTGAAAAGAACTATAAAGAATTATATTGGTCCACCACGTTTGTCGTTTTTCATGAGAAAAGTCGTGCCGCAGTGAATGCTGGGATTGCCTTCAGTGCTGAGGAGGCGTCGGACGCTCCCTCGTTATTCAGTCAGATCATCACTCAGAATTAAGGCGCCTCAGTAAGGGATCTAAGAATTTAGATATGCCCTCTTCTCAGGAGTGTAGGATGACGTGGCATCCCGCTCAGTGACTGAAGCCGAACGGGGGCAGAAGGTTCGAGCGATTGTGAACGAGTGAACCACGGGGCGACGCTCAGTCCCATGACATCACAGCGGAGGAGATAAACGGGGCAGATAAAAGAAGGCGTGGCCGGGTACGAGGCACAGGAGGAGGACAGATGAAAAGCTGATAAGTGGTGAAGAGGGAGAACCGAAACAGGAGCAGGAGGAGCTCCAATATCCTCAATCTTTATTAGGCATGAGAACATCAGCCCCGCCCTGAGCTACGACTACATACTCACTCGTTCACTCACTCACTCACTCATTTACTCACTTATTCACCCACCCACCCACTCACTGACTCACTCACTCACCCACCCACCCACTCACTCACTCACTCAACTCACTCACTCACCAACCCACTCACTCACTCACCCACTCACCCACCCACCCACTCACTCACTCACCCACCCACTCACTCACTCACCCACCCACCCACTCACTCACCCACCCACTCACTCACTCACCCACCCACTCACTCACCCACCCACCCACCCACTCACTCACTCACTCAACCACTCAACCACCCACCTACTCACTCACTCACTCACCCACCCACCCACCCACTCACTCACTCACCCACCCACCCACCCACTCACTCACTCACTCACTCACCCACCCACCCACTCACCCACCCACTCACTCACCCACCCACCCACTTACTCACTCACCCACCCACCCACTCACTCACTCACTCACCCACCCACTCACTCACCCACCCATCCACCCACTCACTCACTCACCCACCCACTCACTCACTCACCCACCCACTCACTCACCCACCCACTCACTCACTCACCCACTCACTTATTCACTCACTCACTAACACACTCACTCGTTCACTCACTAACACACTCACTCGCTCACTCACCCACCCATCCACCCACTCACTCACTCACCCACCCACTCACTCACTCACCCACCCACTCACTCACCCACCCACTCACTCACTCACCCACTCACTTATTCACTCACTCACTAACACACTCACTCGTTCACTCACTAACACACTCACTCACTCACTCACCCACCCATCCACCCACTCAACCACCCACCCACCCACCCACTCACTCACTCACTCACCCACCCACCCACTCACTCACTCACTCAACTCACTCACTCACCAACCCACTCACTCACTCACCCACTCACCCACCCACCCACTCACTCACTCACCCACCCACCCACCCACTCACTCACTCACTCACTCACCCACCCACTCACCCACCCACTCACTCACTCACCCACCGACCTACCCACTCACTCACCCACCCACTCACCCACCCACCCACTCACTCACCCACCCACCCACCCACTCACTCACCCACCCACCCACCCACTCACTCACCCACCCACTCACTCACCCACCCACCCACTCACTCACCCACCCACCCACTCACCCACCCACTCACCCACCCACCCACTTACTCACTCACCCACCCACCCACTCACTCACTCACTCACCCACCCACTCACTCACCCACCCATCCACCCACTCACTCACTCACCCACCCACTCACTCACCCACCCACTCACTCACCCACCCACTCACTCACTCACCCACTCACTTATTCACTCACTCACTAACACACTCACTCGTTCACTCACTAACACACTCACTCGCTCACTCACCTACCCACTCACTCACTCACCCACCCACTTACCCACTCACTCACTCACTCACTTATTCACTCACTCACTCACTCACTCACTCACTCACTTGCTCATTCACTAACACACTCACTCGCTCACTCACTCATTTACTCACTCACTTACTCATTTACTCACTCACTCACACACTCACTCGTACAATCACTCTCTCACTCACTCACTCATTTACTCACTCACTCACTCGCTCACTCGCACAATCACTTTCTCACTCACTCACTCATTTACTCACTCACACATTCGCTCACTCGCACAATCACTCTCTCACTCACTCACTCACTCACTCATTTACTCACTCACTCACTCGCACAATCACTCTGTCACTCACTTATTTACTCACTCACTCACTCACACACTTGCTCACTCACACAATCACTCTCTCACTCACTCACACACTCACTCGCTCACTCGCACAATCACTCTCTCACTCACTCATTTACTCACTCACTCACACACTCCCTCACTCACACAATCACTCTCTCACTCACTTACTCATTCACTCATTCACTGCTCCCATATCCTCACTCTTTATT
>NC_085988.1:83040111-83042611 GCF_030014385.1 Trichomycterus rosablanca | reverse complement strand
CTATGCAGCCCCATACACAACAAACTGTGATGCTCTGTGTATTCTGACACCTTTCTATCAGAACCAGCATGAACTTCTTCAGCAGTTTGAGCTGCAGTAGCTCGTCTGTTGGGTCGGACCAAATGGATCAGCCTTCGCTCCCCACGTGCATCAATGAGCCTTGGACACCCATGACCCTGTCGCCGGTTTACCACTGTTCCTTCCTTGGACCACTTTTGATAGATACTGACCACTGCAGACCGGGAACACCCCACAAGAGCTGCAGTTTTGGAGATGCTCTTACCCAGTCGTCTAGCCATCACCATTTGGCCCTAATCAAACTCGCTTGTGGTGAGTTTTGCATGTTCTTCTTGTCCTTTCATGTCTGAATTGTGGATTTCGGTTTTCTCTCACCCTCCTAAAACAGGTGAATAAGTATCTGGACACCTGACCACGAGCTTGTTGGGCATCCTGTTTAAAAATAGAATAGCTGGATAATAGAACAGCTTTATTTGTTATATATACATACACATGTGTACAGTACAACAAAATTCTTTCTTCACATATCCCAGCTTTTATTTATTATGGAAGCTGTTCATCGCCCTTGGAGCAGACAGGGTTAAGGGCCTTGCTCAAGGGCCCAATAGTGACTGCATGGCAGAGCTGGGATTCAAACCCAAAGCTCTACTCACTAGACATAAAATGTAGTGACCACTGTGTGATCTTTCTGTTATAACAACAGCCGCTCTTCTGAGAAGGCTTCTCACAAGATTTAACAGTATGTCTGTAGGAATTTGTGCCTATTTAGTCAAAAGATGACAGCATTTGTATGGCTGTTCCAATTTATTTCAGAGCTGATCAGTGGGCTGAGGTCAGAGGTACAGACTGGAACAGGAAAGGGTATTTCCTAAATTCAGCCAACCACCCTGTTATAAACCTTAATATTTAGGGATGACCACAGGTGACCAGCAAAAATCAGTTTGGCTAAAACATGTCATTTTTTTTTTGTTTGTGTGTGTGTGTGTTTAGTTGGCAAGAAACAAATATTTTTTTTGTTTTTTAAATTATATGAGCGTCTTGCAGTATGTATGTGGGAATTTGCGCCCATTCAGTAAAAACATGACAGCATTTGTATGGCCGGGCACTGAAAGCCTCAGTTGATGTTCCGGTTCATTCCAAAGCTGTTCAGTGGGGCTGAGGTCAGAGGTACAGTAATACTGGAACAGGAAAGGGCCTTCCCTAAATTCGGATGCTCACAGGTGACCAGCAAAAAGCGATTTGGCTAAAACATGTTATAAATTACTGTGTGTGTGTGTGTGTGTGTTTAGTTGTCGATGTAAGAAACAAATCCTTTTTTTTCTTAATTATTATATGAGCTTCATGTAGTACAGTATGTCTGTGGGAATTTGTGCCCATTTAGTCAAAACATGACAGCATTTGTATTGCCGGGCACTGTAAGCCTCAACTGATGTTCCTGTTCATTCCAAAGCTGTTCAGTGGGCTGAGGTTAAAGGTACAGTAATACTGGAACAGGAAAGGGCCTTCCCTAAATTTGGACGCCCACAGGTGACCAGCAAAAAGCGATTTGGCTAAAACGTGTCGGAAATTCACTGTGTGTGTGTGTGTGTGTGTTACGATGTTAAGGTTTAGCTGGCTACATAGGAAACGAATCCTTTTCTTATTACCTGTAAACATTTGCACATAAAGATCACAAAATAGAACCAAACAAAACGGCGGCTCAGGACGCGAGCGAGGCGACGAAAACAGCCGACGGGAGGAGGACGAGGAGAGGCGAGCGGGAGAGGGAACAAGATTAAAAAAGGGAGGGAGAGAGAGGAAGGGGCCGCCGAAGCGACCGAGGAGAAGATATATGAGCGTCCTGAGCGATTGTGACAAGCATAGACCGTATCAGCGCTGTTTGTTTGCACACCAGCCGTCCCGGCTTTTATCCCTCGCCGTCTCTCTACCTCTCTCGGCCGTCTCCCTCTCTCTCTCATCACCTGACACCCGGCCAGATGTTGGGGAGCGATAAGGGGCGCGCGCCCAACCTTCCGCCGGCGTCACCTCCAGCGCACGTGGACGGGGAGAAAGATGGAGGGGAGAAATGAAATCGTTATGACGCTCCGGGCTGTTCGTTGGATAAAACGTCGAATAAATAAATGTAAAGAGGAACGGAGCACCTGAGCTGATTTATGACTCGGAACGTGAGCGGGACGGATGGACGGCGAGGGAGAAACAAAGTGAACCGAACAAATGGTCTCTCCCGTAATCGGTTTATTCCATGACTACCTCTCCGCACATCATCATTAGCCGCTGATAATAACATTATTCAACAGGGGAGATGGAGAATTATGCCGCCGCTCTCCGCGCTATCTGATCGGCATTTTTTTTATTCGTCACGGCCATTTCCTCTGATGTCACGCTCTCTGCTGATAACGACTTGTTTATGATCATAATTACAGTTTAATGATGTCCGTGTCCATCACTGCTACTGCGATTGTATTGTGCCTAATTGACTTTT
>NC_085988.1:83022611-83030111 GCF_030014385.1 Trichomycterus rosablanca | reverse complement strand
CTAAAGCTAACATCCGGCCGTACACCCCAAAAAAAGCTCGACACAAACTCCCACAACACGCATATCATCCTGTAACAATGCGCCCGCACAGCCGCCAGCGTGAAAACCAGAGACCGGTGACCCTACAATACAGTCACACAGGAAGACTCCAGATTTACTCCGACCGCCGGCAGCTAACACGAAGACTAGCGCAACTCGCTCACACACACAAATATACAGAGATGGGTTTTAAATACTGCTACGCTAGCCCTGAGCCCATGCTAATCTCAGCTCAGCAATAAATGAATCCATCAGTACAAGAAAATAATCCTCAGGAGGAATTCACATACACACTCGTACACGCGCTGGCAGGAAGTGTTTAAGAAACATGGGATGTGATCAATTTCTGCATTTGTACTTATTCTGTGACGTAATGACCAGTCACTAACAAAAACGAGACAGTAACAAATTAATGAGGGGCCAAAGGAACAGATAAAGTAGAGCAAAACTGGAAAACAAGAAAAGCCCCAATATTCCCCACATCCCTTCTACAATCAAGGGCAAGCTATGCTGCAGCACAGGATTGTGGGGGATCAACATTTGTCTGCTAGTTCTTATGGTCACTCATAATTATGTCTGTATGTAAGTGTGTTATTATTTGAATGTGTTTGTAAGAATAAAAAGACACCAGTAGTGAAGGTCTGGGTTTGTGGTTCCCAAACAACTAATAAAGCAAAGATGTTAGAAGGTGTCATCTATCCATTCATCCACCCATCCATCCTTCCATCCATTTATCCATCTATTCTTCCATCCATTCATCCATCCGCCCGTCCGTCCATCCATCTATCCATCCATCCATCCATCTATCCATCTATCCTTCTATCCATTCATCCACCCATCCATCCTTCCATCCATCTATCCATCTATTCTTCCATCCATTCATCCATCCGTCCGTCCGTCCATCCATCTATCCATCCATTCATCCATTCATCCATCCTTGCATCCATCTATCCATCTATCCTTCCATCCATTCATCCATACGTCCGTCCGTCCATCCATCCATCCATCCATCCATCCTTCCATCCATCCATCATTCCATCCATCTATCCTTCCATCCATCTATCCTTCCATCCATCTATCCATCTATCCATCTATCCATCCATCCATCCATCCATCCATCCATCCATCTATCCATCCATCCATCTATCCTTCCATCCATCTATCCTTCCATCCATCTATCCATCTATCCATCTATCCTTCTATCCATTCATCCACCCATCCATCCTTCCATCCATCTATCCATCTATTCTTCCATCCATTCATCCATCCATCCGTCCGTCCATCCATCTATCCATCCATTCATCCATCCATCCATCCATCCATCCATCTATCCATCTATCCTTCTATCCATTCATCCATCCGTCCGTCCGTCCATCCATCTATCCATCCATTCATCCATTCATCCATCCTTCCATCCTTCCATCCATCTATCCATCTATCCATCTATCCTTCCATCCATTCATCCATACGTCAGTCCATCCATCCATCCATTCATCCTTCCAGCCATCCATCCTTCCATCCATCTATCCTTCCATCCATCTATCCTTCCATCCATCTATCCTTCCATCCATCTATCCATCTATCCATCTATCCATCCTTCCATCCATTCATCCATCCATACGTCTGTCCGTCCATCCATCATATCATATCAACAATAATAATAATAAAAATAACAATAATAATGACAATAATAATAATGATAATGATAATAATAATAATAATAACAACAACAATAATAATAATAATAATTAATAATAATAACAATAACAAAACAACATTACTACTAATAATAATAATAACAACAACTAATAATAATAAAAATAATAATAACAACAATAATAATAATAATAATAATAATAATAATAATAAAAATAATATATTATATTAGTAGGAGAACATAATGCATTAGATTCCACCCACGTGTGTGTATTTACTCGTTTATATTAGCTAGAATAAGCCTGTAGTGGATTGTTGTGTAGCGTGTTGCTGAATGCTAAGTAAAGCTAAGATAACCTTGTGATGAATTGCCTACTTTAATATGCAGTACGTGCACACTGACACTATTTAGGCCTCAGTCACAGATTCACAACATCACAGCGTCACAATCCAACATCCAGTTTAAACGACAGACTGGGAAAAGCTTTAGAAAATGTGATATAAGCCATTTGCTGAACACCACATCATCAACACCCTGAACATCACCTGTGCAACCTTCACTTCAGCAGTCTGGGGTCATCTCCTGGGCTTTCCTCTGCACAGCACAGTCACATGGTTCCACCTGATTAACAAAACATCATGGTCAAGTTTCAGTTAACCAGGTCATCTATTTCTGTGCCAGTTATACTGCCCTCTGACACGAGGCTAAAGTAAGAATAGTGAGACACCAGTAGTGAAGGTCAAGGTTTATGGTTCCCAAACAAAGTAAAGAAGCAAAGTAGTTAGGGGTAGATGTTTAAAATCCTCACACACAGGAGCATCCATCCATCCATCCACCAACCCAACCATTCATACATCCATCCATCCACCAACCCATCCATCCATCCATCCTCATCTATCTATCCATGCATCAATTTATCCATCCATCCACCAACCCATCCATCCATCCATCCTCATCTATCTATCCATCCATCCATCCATCCATCCTCATCTATCCATCCATGCATCCATTTACCCATCCATCCACCAACCCATCCATCCATCCTCATCTATCCATCCATGCATCCATCCATCCACCAACCCAACCATTCATCCATCCATCCATTCAGCCATACATCCATCCTCATCTATCTATCCATTCATCCATGCATCCTCATCTATCTATCCATCCATACATCCATATATCCACCAACCCAACCATCCAACCATCCGTACATCCGTTCATCCATCCTTCCTTCCACCAACCCATCCAGCCATCCTCATCCATCCATCCATCCATCCATCCTTCCTTCCACCAACCCATCCATCCATCCATCATATAATCCATCGTCCATCATCCATGCATCCATCCATGCATCCATCATCCATCCATCCATCCATCTTTCAGATTGCTTGATCTGAAACTCATGAGGAGAAACAAGTAGAACTTGACATGAATCAGACGTGTTCCTGTTAAAAATAAAAATCCAGGAGGGACGTTGTAGCTTACTGGTAAAGGTAGTGGGCTAGTAATAAGAGGGTTGCTTGTCCAAACCCCACCACTGCCAGGTTGCTGCTGTTGGGCCCTTGAGCAGGACCCTTAACCATCAATTGCTTAGACTGTATACTGTCACAACTGTAAGTCGCTTTGGATAAACGTGACTGCTAAATGCTGACACATAAAAAGACATGTTCAGAAATATATCAGTTTTGAAGGACGAACCTCAGATGGGAAGAAATGACCGGATGAGCTGAGCTTCATCAGTATAGGGATGTGAAGAGAAGTCTAAAGGTTTTACCTTTAACCTGTCCTCCTGGATGACTAAGTGGGCGAATTTAGGAGCACTTTAAGGTGGCAGGTCGAACTCTACTACACAAACAAATTGAACTTGAGCTTACAAAGCTCTCAAAGGTTCTTTATTCAGAAGAACCGGTTCCACCTATCAAGGTTTGGATTATTTGTGGAAACTTTGAGACCCTTTTTCTTCAGCATTAGGAGAATAAACACAGAGAACCTCGAGCATTAGCTCACGTATGCAGGTTTGTGTGAATCAGAAGATCAGGTCTCCATGGCCAGCTATCCTTCTCGGTTACCCAATCTGGCCTTCATGCTCAGACTCAGACCGGCAGCGATATTTATCTTCTTGTCGCTCGAGTAGCTGATTGCTTGTCGCCCTGTGTTCACACTGGAAGCAGCAGAAAAGAGCTTACAAAACTCTCAAAGGTTCTTCATTCAGAAGAACCGGTTCCACGTATCAAGGTTTGGATTATTTGTGGAACCTTTGAGACCCGTTTTCTTCAGCATTAGGAGAATAAACACAGAGAACCTCGAGCATTAGCTCACGTATGCAGGTTTGTGTGAATCAGAAGGTCGGGTCTCCACGGCCAGCTATCCTTCTCGGTTACCCCATTTGGCCTTCACGCTTAGACTCGGACCAACAGCGACTTTTTTCCTCGTTTGCCCGAATCGCTGATCGCTCGTCGCCCTGTGTTCACACCGGAAGCATCATCATCCCCTGTGGCAGTGTTTTAACTAATACCAAGCAAAAAAGAGCTTAAAAAGCTCTCAGATGTTCTTCATTCAGAAGAACCGGTTCTACCTATCAAGGTTTGGATTATTTGTGGAACCTTTGAGACCCTTTTTCTTCAGCATTAGGAGAATAAACACCGAGAACCTCGAGCATTAGCTCACGTATGCAGGTTTGTGTGAATCAAAAGGTCGAGTCTGCCAAAACAAACCTCTGCAGAAGGCGTGAAGAGAGGAAATCAAACTGTCCATCAAGCCGTCGCTCCAGACAACCTTAAGTCTGTCTCCCAGGTTACTGGGTATTGTTTACTCGTCCTGAAGGGGTCATAGGTCATCCAGACCCCATCTATTTCCTTTTTTTCATTCCCTCTCCTTTCCAACAAGTGAGTGAGGAACAAAGAGGGAAGGCGAGAGGAGGGGGAGATGGAATTAGAAAAAAAAATCCAGAAAGAGAGAGAAAGCGATCAGACCGGGGAGATAAGGACCGAGCGAGGGAGGAGGATGGAGCCGGAGCGGAGGGTGGAGGTGGGGGGTGGGGGTTACGTTTCGGGGGCTGATGTGTGTATTCGACTGGAGGCCTGCCTCCTCTTATGCTAATACAGCCAATTTCCCCTTTTATTTCATTTCTGGAGCTGAAATCTGCGATCTCTGATAAGGTTGCCACGGCGACCGCCTCTCGGGCGAGCGGATGCGGGTGATGGAGATGTGCGTGCGCCAGTGTGCGCGCGCGCACGGCAGCGGTACGGGATGAATAATTTAAAACGGCAGCAGCCCGGAGAGATAAGAGACCCCGGACTCACGTACACACACACACTCATGAACACACACACACACACACACATGTGAACACACAGTCTCTCTGAGCTTCATCTGACAAAGTCAGGTGACCCCACAAGGTCGACGTGGATGAAAGGATGGAGAAGGAGATGCAGGGAGAGGGTGAAACACTTTATAATTTAATTTTTATTAAAAAAAAATAAAAATAAACAGAATCATCAGATCAAAAGAGTTTGATGGAACGAGTAAAAATTTGATGGAGCGTTCCAGCTGTCCTCTCCTGGGATCTCCACCTCGCTGTGGAGACACATTCAAGCTCAAGTGCAAGTACGAGCACATCAAAAAACTGCTGAAAACCTAATAAAGGAAGATGATCATCAATGAGCAAGTGTACGAGACGGCCAGAACAGAAAATAAGCTACTGAGCCACTTCAAGTCTTGCAAGTTACGTTATTTTGGGCGTGTGATGAGGCGTCCACATTAGAACATTCACGTCAATGTTATGACAGGACTTGTGGAAGATATTCTGCTACAGGCGACACAAGACAGAGAAAATTAAAGAATGCTGACCCATCTGTGCAGCCAACCATCACAAAGTGATGACAGCTTAGTGACATGTACGGGGTGGCACGGTGACTAAGTGGGTAGCACTGTCGCCTCACAGCAAGAAGGTTCTGGGTTCGATCCCCAGGCGGGGCGGTCTGGGTCCTTTCTGTGTGGAGTTTGCATGTTCTCCCCGTGTCCTCGTGGGTTTCCTCCGGGAGATCCGGTTTCCTCCCACAGTCCAAAGACGTGCAAGTGAGGTGAACTGGAGACACTAAATTGTCCACGACTGTGTTTGATATTAAACTTGTGAACTGATGAATCTCGTGTAATGAGTAACTACCGTTCCTGTCATGAATGTAACCAAAGTGTAAAACATGTCCATCCAATGGCATTCAAGCCTTCAGTCTAGAGCTGCACCATCATTCTAGACCTGTTGAGGTTATGAATCCTACACAGAACAAAACAGCCCAAATAGAAGAAGGACAAAAAACAAAAGACCAAAATATTTAACAGAATCTGCCATGAAAAAGTCACATCAAATCATTCATTCATTCATTCATTCGTTCATTTATTCATTCATTTATTTATTCATGTATTTATTTATTCATTTATTTATTTATTTAATTTTTTTGTATATATATTTTTTTATATATTTTTTATATATTTTTTATATTTTTATATTTTTCCCACTTTTTTCCCCAATTTTTATCCCTCAGTCTAGTCGTGTCCAGTTACCCTGATTGCGTCCTCTATACTGATTCGACCCTTCACCGCTGACTGAGGACGCCTCTCAACTGACATACGCCCCCTCCGGCACGTACAGTCAGTACAGACTGCATTTTTCACCTGCACGAGTCGAGTTCATACACCGACGGGCACCGTGTACGGAGGGCCACACTCCCATCAGCATTATTCCAGAGGCGCCATCAGTCAGCCAGCAGGGGTAGCAGTTGCACCAGTTATGAGGACCTATGATCCGACTTTCTTACCCTCTAACCCTGAACAACAGCCAATCGTTGTTCATGCAGCCGCCCAGCCCAGTCGGAAAGGCAGAGCTGAGATTCAATACGATGTATTCAAAACCCCAACTCTGGTGAGCTAGCGTACTGCTGCGCCACCTGAGTGGCCTATTTATTTATTTATTTATTTTCTTTCTTTCTGCCGGAAGTCCTTCCTGATCCAACCCTCCTTGTTTTATTCAGCTTGATAAGTGTCTGTGTAGACACCCGACGGACCGACAACACCGCTGAGATTCAAACCCTGGATCTCAGCAGTAGAGCATTAGAACATTTTACAACTGCACCACCTGAACAGTCTTGGAGCAACTCGGCTATGTTTTTAACATTTTTAATTAAGCACTGCATTTAAACGTTTCAAGAGTTTTTAATCAGACTGAGAGCGCTTTTTCCTTTTTGTTTATTTAAAACATGATAAAATCTTTACATTCTTCAAATCAAAAAAGTTTAATTAAAACAGTTTTTTTAAGTAATTTAATATTTTATTATTATTATTATTATTATTATTATCTGATGGGTACTGCAGTGTTACTTCATATACAGATGAAGTAACCAATCAGATTTTGGGGGTTTCAGAGACCCCAGTGTATTGTGGGTAAAATAAAACTACACTGAGTTCAAAATGAACCAAATTAATCAAAGAGGTGGGAGAGTTTTTAAAGAGTTGTGTGTCTATGTATGTAGGATAAGAAGTTGCATTTGCATGTGTAGTGAATGTATGCATTTTATAAAGGCCAGTGATAGCTCAGTGGTTATTAAGGTACTGGACTAGTAAACAGAAGGTTGCCGGTTCAAGCCCCGCCACCACCAAGTTGCCACTGTTGGGTCCCTGAGCAAGACCCTTAACCCTCAATTGCTCATTGTGTTCAGCTCATTGTGTAAGTCGCTTTGGATAAAAGCGTCTGCTAAATGCTGAAAATGTAAATGTAAATAAAGTTGTGTGTGTGTTTACAAAACTGT
>NC_085988.1:82985111-83017611 GCF_030014385.1 Trichomycterus rosablanca | reverse complement strand
TCTCTGTATCTCAGCGTGCATCTTACAACAACATCTGGAAATACACACCAGTGAACCAGAACTACATTTATTTTATTCTCTGTACGCTGGAATCTCTGCAGTGCGACAACTCCCGACTCCTAATTCTTTATTATTATTATTATTATTATTATTATTATTATTATTATTATTATTATTATAACAGCTATTCTTGCAATCAGAACCTATTTATTTGTATGTAATATCGAGTGTACTGTAGTTGGAAAAACAGTTATTAACCCTATTTAAGAATGTTTGGCCCCATTGCTTGTTTCAGTCACCCTGAATTATTATTATTATTATTATTATTATTATTATTATTATGTATTTTTTTAAGAAACAAGTTGGTTTCACAAGGTTCTCACCCTTGTAAAAAGAGAAAAGAATATAAAATAAATCTCACTTATTTCTAATCTTAGCATCAGTCATGCACTCATTTTCAAAATCTACAGAAAACTGATGTCACATTCCAAAAGAGCTGAGAAAAAAGCTCAAAAGGTTTACAAAGCACTGTCTAACCTCTAGGGCAGTAGGACTAAACTGCATCACAGTGAGAGTCATTATCTTCCAAAAAGAAAAAAACAACAACTTGGAACAGTGATAAACCTTCCCAAGAGTGATCAGCTTGATTAAAAGTCTTCAAGGGTCACAAACAATTAATAAATGATTCTTCTATTTAATTTTGATCAGTTGCTTTATCCTTGTCAGGGTCGCTGCACATCCGTTATTAAAACATTTCTTTTTAGCAGGAGGTCATATATCCATCAGCTGAAACTGAGGCTTACTTTATATTTTATGTACAGATAGAAACAAATTCTAATACTGATAGAATAAAATCTATGATATAAAATATACAATATAATACAATTATTTAATTAATGAATGCCAAGATGTATAAGTAGCCAATAAATAAATAAATAGGCATTAAAAATACTTCAAATTAAATAAATAAATACATAAGTTTAAGTTAAATAAATATGTAAATAATTATTTTATGAATTTTATTTATTGAAAATAAATAAATTAATTAAAAGGGTTTACTACTGCCCACCAATTAAGACCAAAAATCCCATTTATTAATTTTAGTCAATAATTTAACTGTATGCATTAAAGAAAATAAATAAATAAATGAAAAACATTTACTACTCTTCATGTAATTGAAAAATTCTAAATATTAATTGTAATCAATAATTGAACTGTATTTATTAAGTTAAATAAATAAATTAATTAATTTATAAGTTCTAGACCAAACTCTCAATTATGATTTTAATTAATAATTTAACTATTTATTTAACTTAGGGACAATTACATACATAATATTATAAAAATATTATAATATTATAATAATAAATTATACATATATGAGTATAAGTATGTATGAATAAAAAAATTATTAAATTAATTAATTTGTAATGCCTATTACTGCCCATGTAGACCAAAATTCCAATTATTATGTTAATTATTAATTTAACTAACTATTTAACTTAGGGATTAATAAATTAAATAAATAAATAAATAAATAAATAAATAAATAAATAAATAAATAAATAAATAAATAAATAAATAAATTCATTTATAAAGTCTAGTTTTGTCCGTATTGTTCATATAGATTAAAATCCCAATCATAATTTTAATTAATAATTTAACTATTAGAAATAATTAATTAATTAAGTTTGTAATGTCTACTACTGCCCATATAGACCAAAATCCCTATTATTAATTGGGGATTTTGACTTGTCTATATACTGTAGATCGAAATCCCAATCATAATTTTAATTAATAATTTAGCTAACTATTAAACTATTAGAGATAAAAAAATAAATGAACAAATACATAAATAAATACATTTATAATGTCTACTACTGCCCATATAGGCCAAAATCCCCAATATTAATTTATATTAACAATTTTACTAACTTTTAAACTGTAAGGGAAATAAAAAAAATGAATAATAATAATAATAATACATTTTATTTATATAGCGCTTTTCAAGATACTCAAAGACGCTTTACATAAGACAAATAATCAAAACAAATACGTACATACACCATACAAATCATAGTACAAAATCAAAATAGTACATCAACATCAAGAATAATTAAGATAAAAACAAAGAGAGCAGCATAAGACAGTTCATTAAAAATTAGCTAAATTATGAGAGAGAACAACAAATATAGAACAATTTCTTAAAATTAGACAGAAACAGGACAGATTTACATGCAATCAGGAAACTGAAAACTTTACAAGTTTTAGGATCTAGGACTTCACATTTCTGTCGTGATCTAAGTATAAAAACTATTAAAAAGAATAGCAAAAATAAAAGCATTTATTTTGTGTTGTTACAAGTTAAATGCCACTCTGAATAGATGAGTTTTGAGAAGTGACTTGAATTTGGACAGGTCAGGACAATCTCGTAGGTGTTTGGGGAGAGCATTCCATAAAGATGGAGCAGCTATGGAAAAGGCCCTGTCACCCCAGGTCCGGTGCTTGGTCCTAGAGGGTATGGACAGTAGGTTAGCCTCAGAAGAGCGAAGGCTACGGGAGGGAATGTGCTGATGGAGCAGGTCGGTGAGGTAGGATGGGGCCTGATTATGGAGAGCTTTGTGAGTGAATAGAAGAATTTTGAATTGAATGCGTTGAGCAACGGGAAGCCAATGAAGTTTTTGTAGAACAGGTGTAATATGATCACGGGAGCGAGTATGAGTAAGGAGGCGAGCAGCTGAATTCTGGATATACTGAAGTTTTTTTAGGATTTTGTTAGATGTACCATAAAGGATGCTATTGCAATAATCAATTCTGGATGTAATAAAAGCATGAATCAAGGTTTCGGCGGCAGAAAAGGAGAGTGATGGACGTAGACGTGCTATGTTTTTTAGATGAAAGAAAGCAGTTTTGGTGATGTGATTTACATGGCGGTCAAAAGAGAGGTTGCTATCAAAAATTACACCAAGATTTCGGATGTTAGAAGACGGAGACAAAGTGTCATTATCAATGGTAATTTGAAAATTTTTTGTGGTTTTTGCCAGGGTTGTAGGACCTACGATGATCATATCTGATTTTTCACAGTTTAATTTGAGGAAATTAGCTTTCATCCACAATTTCATTTCAGTGATGCAATTTGTCAGAGTGGAGTGAAGTTCAGTATTAATGGATTTGGAGGAGATGTAAAGCTGAATATCATCAGCATAGCAGTGGAAATGTAAACCATGCCGACGTATGATGTCACCAAGGGGGAGCATATAAAGAATAAACAAAAGGGGACCTAACACTGAGCCTTGGGGAACGCCTTGGGACAGTGGAGCAATGGCAGAACTACAATTGTTGATATTAACAAACTGTTGTCTGTTTATGAGATATGACCTTAACCACAAAAGGGCAGTACCAGTGATGTTGACAGAGGATTCAAGGCGGGACAGAAGAATGGAGTGATTAATGGTGTCAAAAGCTGCAGTAAGATCAAGGAGGACGAGAATATTAATTTGTCCAGAGTCTGAGGAAAGAAGAAGGTCATTTGTGACTTTGAGGAGGGCTGACTCAGTGCTGTGCTGGGGGCGGAAACCAGACTGAAATGATTCAAATAGATTAAATAAATAAATAATAAATACTCTATTGCAGTAGCAGGATTCGGTGTTTGTTTCTCCACCAAACGCTGCATCAATTCGCCTGAATTTTTGAAGTGAGAAACGATTTATCTATAAATATTTATTCCTCCTTGTAATCAGCAGCGTTTAATGAAATGATTTATCACATGTGAATAATAAATAATAAATATATAAAAGTGCTGAAATGGGATTCGAGCGCGTTTTTTCCTCCCTGAGAAGTGATTCTGCGCGGATTTTCATCAAACCTCATTTGAGCGCATTGATGCATTCTTCTATCTGTGTGTAATAATTCTTACATTCTGCATCATCGTGCTGTGAAAGGCAATTGTGGTGCTGCAATTAAATCAGATGTTAATTAAATCTGATCTTGTTTTTGTACATTAATTAAGTGTCGGGTTTTAATCTAGTGGATCCGCGCACAGTGAGGCGAGATAGTGCGCGCAAAGCCACTCAGCTCATTTCATGCTCATAAACACTGCAACAACACACACGCACATACACACGCACACACACACACACACACACACACACACGCACACACACACACACACGCCCTTATACACACACATATACTGTATGTGAATAGCTGGCCTGCTAAAATGTTTCCAAAAGCTCAGCATGAACTCAGAAAGTCACAAAGGTTTCTGGAAAACATCTCAAGAGCTGCAGAAGCTCTGAAGCTTCAACCAGAGCCAGAAGAACATGTAAAATGACCTGAACTGGGCAGCTTATGTTTAAAAATCTAAAGAACCTCAAAGATTAAAGCTTTATTTCCACCACAATCATGTGCAACATTCAGTCATTCAGTCATTGTCTGTTTTATCGCTGTTTAATCCTGGTCGGGGTCGCGGTCTGTCTGATTCATTGGTTGTAAGGCTGGAAACACCCTGGGTAGGTCACCAGTCCATCATGGGGCACTCACACATATACACACATACACACTTAGGACAATTTTAGTATCTCCAGTTAATCTCACTGCATGTCTTTGGACTGTGTGAGGAAACCGGAGCACCCGGAGGAAACCCACACAGACCCACACATTTACATTTTCAGCATTTGGCAGATGCTTACAGTGACTTAGAGTACTGTGTAAGTATATAGTCTAAGGAATTGAGGGTTAAGGGCCTTGCTCAAGGGTCCAACAGTGGCAACCTGTGGCCAGTGATAGCTCAGTGGTTAAGGTACTGTACTAATAAACAGAAGGTTGTTGGTTCAAGCCCCGCCACCACCAAGTTTCCACTGTTGGGTCCCTGAGCAAGGCCCTTAACCCTCAATTGCTCATCGTGTTCTGCTCATTGTGTAAGTTGCTTTGGATAAAAGCGTCTGCTAAATGCTGAAAATGTAAATGTAAACCTGGCAGTGGTGGGGCTTGAACCAGTGACCTTTTGATTACTAGTCCAGTACCTTAACCACTAGGCTACAACTGCACATGCAGGGGCAGTTGAAGCCTAGCAGTAAAGGTACTTGACTAGTTATTGAAAGGTTGCTGGTTCAAGCCCCACTACTGCCACGTTGCCACTGTTGGCCCCTTGAGCAAGGCCCTTAATGTTCAATTGCTTAGATAAAATACTGTCACGCTACTGTAAGTCGCTTTGAATAGAAGCGTCTGCTAAATGCTGATTCATTTGCCGTTAAAGATGCTCATGCTCAAAGGGGCAATTACTTTTTCACAAGAAGCACATAAAGATTGGACACCTTCGTTAATCAACTAAACGAACTTGTTTTATAGCAGTTAGAATTTGCATGTGTGTTTGGATTCCTATTACCTTCAAAACTATGTGGACACCTGACCATGAGCACTTGGACCATGTGAACTTTCATTGGGCGAAAGGTGGAGAACACCCTGGACATTATAGGGCACACACACACACACACACACACACACACACACACTTTTATTATCTCCAATTTTAGTATCTCCAGTTAACCCCAGTGCATGTCTTTGGACTGTGTGAGGAAACCAGAGCACCCGAAGGAAACCCAGACAGACAACAGGACAACATGTACACAGATAGGACCCAGATTGAACCCAGGCGCTTCTTGCTGTGAGGCAACAGTGCTACTCACTGTGGAACCAGGGGCAGTTGTAGCCTAGTGGTTAAGGTACTGGACTAGTAATCAAAAGGTTGCTGGTTCAAGCCTTACCACAGCCAGGTTGCCATTGTTGGGCCATTGAGCAAGGCCCTTAAGGCTCGATTGCTTAGACTGTATACTGTCACAGTACTGTAAGTCACAAGAAGCACATAAAGATTGGACACCTTTGTTAATCAACTAAATAAACTTGTTCTACAGATTGTGCTTGGTCAAAGTTAGAATATGCATGTGTGTCTATACTCGTTATGTTCAAAACTATGTAGACACCGGACCATGAGTCCTTGGACCATGTGGCATAAATATGAACTTTACTTAGGGCAGTTGTAGCCTAGTGGTACTGGACTAGTAATCTGAAGGTTGCAGGTTCAAGCCCCACCACTGCCAGGTTGCCACTGTTGGGCCCTTGAGCAAGGCCCTTAACCCTCAGTTGCTTAGTATACTGTCGCAGTACTGTAAGTCGCTTTGGATAAAAGCGTCTGCTAAATGTCGAAAATGTAAATGTGGTACTTGCGCTTTGCAGCAATAACAGTCTCAACTCATCGGAAAAGCATTTAAATAATATTTTGTATGGTGTTTTTATTCACCACTTGTTGAAACCTGAGAGGCCTGGCTCACGATTAATGTTCCAAAGCAACCCAAAAGTGTTCAGTGGAGTGACATTTACATTTAGCAGACACTTTTATCCAAAGCAACTTACACAATGAGCGGAACACGATGAGCAATTGAGGGTTAAGGGCCTTGCTCAGGGACCCAACTGGGTGGTGGCGGGGCTTGAACCGGCAACCTTCTGTTTACTAGTCCAGTACCTTAACCACTGAGCTATCACTGGCCCCAATCTCTTAACTTGGGGTTAACTGGAGTTAAGTTCACAGATCTCTGCAGACTGCTTGAATTTCTTGACACCAAACTTGTGGGATCTGAAACCAAAAAGGCCTCAAAATTAATATTAATTTTCTGTTAATATTTACTGCAAAGAACTACAAAGAATCTATCTATCTATCTATCTATCTATCTATCTATCTATCTATCTATCTATCTATCCATCCATCCATCCATCCATCCATCCATCCATCCATCCATCCATCCATCCATCCATCCATCCATCCATCCATCCATCCATTCATCCATCCATTTATTAGAAGCATACTCAGGTAACAGCGGCACCTCAGTTCCGGGGGTTTGAATTCCAGGCTGTGTTGATGACAGTATGTGAACCTAGCCATTGGGGGCGGGGGCACATATTAGTGCACCCTTGGTACCCGTCCCAAGCCCGGATAATTAAGAGGGCTGCGTCAGGAAGGGCATCCAGCGTAAAAACTAATGCTTAATGATAGCTGCCAAAAGGAATTGTTCATTTAATTGATTTTATCCACCTGTTCACCACGACATTTAATAATTAGCAGGTGCGTCCACATACTTTCGACCACCTTGCGTACGCTCTATGTAGATTTAAAAACCAGATAAATTAAACTTTTTTTTGTACATGTCCAGGCGTTTTATACATTTGGCTTATTTCAGCATTAAAGGTTATCTGATGAGATGTGGGTGTAGTTCCTGGTAGCATGAAAAGAAGATAAGTGTGAAGAAATTTCCCCTGCGGTCAGCACTAATACACACACACACACACACACACATGCACGCACACACACACACCAGGTTAATTCAGGAAACGTTGCATCAGCATGAAATGTTCATTAATGTTCACGATGAGCTAAAATAAAAATATCGATCATCACGCAGTGCAGCAGCCCGAGATGAGAAGAGAAAACCAGAAACCAGGCAGGTGTGTGTGTGTGTGTGTGTGTGTGTGTGGTTGGCATTAGCAAAATTTAAATTACAGTTCAATCAGCAGAGGAGGATGAGGGTGAAGGTGAAGGTGATGGTGATGAGGAGAGCGAGCGAGGGAGCGAGCGAGGGAGGGAGTGAGGGAGGGAGGGCGGTCGCCTCTGATCCCCTCTCCGCACGCTTAGTTAATATTTCAGTGGATGAGAATGCGGCAGCGAGGGTGCATTTCACTCCCTGAATGAGAGGCAATCTCGCTCAGCCGCCTCCGCCAATAATTAGAATGGAGATTAAATAAAAATAATTAGAAAAAAGTTCATCTAGTCGTGATGTATTAATTATTCCCGCGCCTGCTTTATTCCGAGTCTAATTATCTGCTTCAGTGAAAATGCAGAGATTTTTTTTTCTCTTCCGTCTATTTTTTTTTTGAGACTCATAATATGAAATTACATTCATGTAATTATGTCAGCAGTTTGGGGGGAAGTCAGCTAAGCGGCACGTCAGCTTTTTCCTTTCTTTCTTTCTTGCTTGCTTCTTTTTTTTTTTTACTCCCTTCCATCACTCTGTCAGTATAAAGTAAGTAACTTCCAACTACTTAAAGTTATAAGTTAATACAACTCCCTTTTTGATGGCGGCGCGGCACGGCACGGGGCGAGATTATTTACTCCCTCTCCTCACCCACCGGTTTCCGTCTTTGTCTCGTGGCGCGGACGACACAATGGATACAAGACGGGACGCCTTCCATCCGCTCGTGGTCAGCGATAATCATTTGCATAGAAATTGGGTGAAAAGAATGTTTATTGTGGCCGCATGTTTAAAAAAAATAAATAAAATGCTCGTTTTTCAAAGCCCGAGAAGCAGGCCGAGATACGCCTGTACTGAAGACGAGCCCGGGTTTAAAAAACGGAGGAGCGCGGGGAGGTTTATCGCTCTGCCGGATGCGGGCCGGGGTTGATGGAGGAGCCGAGATGGGCTGATTACGCTCCTCCGTCTGTCTCGGGGAGCCTGGCGTGAAGCAAACACACAGGCTGCTCACAAGCCTCGCTGCAGAGATTCACTCGAAAGGGCCACAGATATTCTCTTGTAACTCCCGTTAGGATGAAGCAATCAGAACTTCAGTCGCCCAGGTGGCGCAGCGGGATATTTCGCTAGCACACCAGCGCCGAAATTCTGAACTCCTCGGGCGTTGCCGCCAGTCGGCTGGGCGTCATCTAGCAGGCATAATTGGCAGTACCTGCAGCATACACTAATTGGCCACCATGTCTGCTAGGGCGGGATGACCGGACTATGTGGGTGGGGTGTTCGAACGCCGTGTAAGGACCCTGATTAACAGATAGAGGTGACTGTGTAGGGTGCATGGGCGAAAAGAAAGTGGAGTGCACACAGGTTGGAGGAGGAATGAGCAGCAATATACCCACCTCGAATGCAATCAGGGATCCCCCAGCAGTGGAAGACAGATTGACAACGCTAAATCAGGAGAAAAATGCATAAATAAATAGAAAAAAATCAATCAATTGCATTACATGCAATGTTAGAAGTGATCTCCGTTTTGTGCCAGACACATTTTGACGCAACGCTCCATGTTCCTGAAGATGTTCAGTCTATTTTCTGTACCATCTTCTGAATAACACTGTTTAAAAGTATGTCACAAACACCATATTTCTTCCTAAATTCACTCACTCACTTTCTTAACCGCTTATCCAATCAGGGTCGCGGGGGGTGCTGGAGCCCATCCCAGCTTTCCAATGGGCGCAAGGCACACAGTAACACCCTGGATGAGGCGCCATCGCTTAAACAAACTGGTGACCCAACAGAGGTTCGAACCATGAAGCTGCGCTGCTCAATACTGTACACCACCATCCTGACGAGCAGTCGAGTGAGTGAATGAAAGGGCACAGAGGTCAAACGTGGTGATGACTGACCGGCCCCGCCTCATCGCTCCGATGCAGGAACATCCCAGCTTGTTCGAAGCTCCATATACTGAGGAGCACATTGCGCCTTGTTTGGTTCTGATTGCTTCGTCCTAGCGAGAGTCATTACAGAATATTCTGGGCCTCTTTCAAGTGAATCTCTCTGTACAACTGCTGCTTTTCCACTGAACACCAGTCCAATACCAGTCGTACCTCCTTCTGTACCAGAGCAAACAGTTCCGAGGTTCCTGTTTCAGTACCTTGGTTTGCTCAGCAGAGGTTTTTGGTCTGTCGGTCCTGGATTCTGTAAAGTTGCTTTGAGACCATGTTTAATGTAAAAAGCGCTATACAAATAGAGTTTGATGCCAGTTTCAGTACCGGTGCTACCAGTTTAATTTTAAAATGCTTTAATTCAACTACCAAAGCAAAGTTGTGAAGTAGCTTCCAGTTCCAAGATCAAAACCTCCAGTTCCAGTAAAGATTTTGCCAGTTCAGGTACTGAAACTTTGTGTACCTGAATAATTAAAGAAAAAAAATTTGATGCTGTTGTTTATTGATCACTGGTCCGGTATAAACATGTCAGATTTTCCAGTGTCACCACCAACATTTATAGTTTCACTACTACAGCTTCTGTCTCGTTACCAGACCTTCCAGTTCCACCAGACACACAGTTCCTGCTTGCTGAATGAGCTGCTTTAGGCTTCATGTCCTTCTGTGTTACCATTTTGGGTGACCAAAGGGGCACGGAGGCGCAGATGATCGATTTTTTAGTTTCTCTTAATTAACAATCCCCCGCCTCTCATGAGCGGTAATTCACTCCAGGTGGAAGTTTTTCTATATATCACGGTTTCACACTCTCTGACTTGCCAGCTCCTTTGTAAGCAAACCTGCAGTTTCTCAGAAGTCGTGATACCATGCTGTATGGTCCAGTCTGGCTTTCCAAATCTAAAATAATAATTAGATTTCATACTAAGATTTAATACTAAGAACCCATTCGATGCACATTAATAAAGTAGAATTTTTTTTTTATTATTATTTATATTGGAATATTACATAAAGTCTATTATGCACAGAAAATAAAGCACAGTTTTTGAAAAATAATGAATATTTAAAAAAAATATATTGATTTATTTATTTATTGTGGTAAATGCATGTGCTCCATTGCTTTTAATATTAGAAACTTTTGATGAGGAATGGGTTTTTAATTCTCCTACCCTGTAAAAAAAGATTTATAATTTGTGTCATCCCTCTAAAAACACTTTAAGAACAGATTATCATATTTAGGAT
The DNA here is from genome assembly GCF_030014385.1 of Trichomycterus rosablanca. NCBI lineage: Eukaryota > Metazoa > Chordata > Actinopteri > Siluriformes > Trichomycteridae > Trichomycterus > Trichomycterus rosablanca. The sequence goes on along the minus strand of NC_085988.1, from coordinate 83,006,918 downwards.
ACTTTTTACTGACTCTTTTTTTTTTACTGTAGGAGCAGCTTGTTTGTCTCTTAACCATTTTCAGTGTAGATGTTTTTCTCTATTTAATAAATATAAAGATCAAACATTTTACTGTAAAGCTTTAATTTATTTTTAACAAGAATTAAATAATTATTTTATTTATAAATGAAGAATTTAAGAATTTACACACACAAATGTAAACACTACAAAGGTGAAATACACACAATCATTAAGTCCTTGAATATTTAAAAGTAAAATAATATAAGAAAAAGTATATAATACATATATACCGATCAATCAGCCATAACATTAAAACCACCTCCTTGTTTCTACACTCACTGTCCATTTTATCAGCTCCACTTACCATCTGTTTCTCTACATACTTTGTTAGCCCTGTTCTTCAATGGTCAGGACCCCCACAGGACCACCACAGAGCAGGTATTATTTAGGTGGTGGATCATTCTCAGCACTGCAGTGACACTGACATGGTGGTGGTGTGTTAGTGTGTGTTATGCTGGTATGAGTGGATCAGACACAGCAGCGCTGCTGGAGTTTTTAAACACCTCGCTGTCACTGCTGACTGAGAATAGTCCACCAACCTAAAAAATATCCAGCCAACAGCGCCCCGTGGGCAGCATCCTGTGACCACTGATGAAGGTCTAGAAGATGACCAACTCAAACAGCAGCAACAGATGAGTAATCGTCTCTGACTTTACATCTACAAGGTGGACCGACTAGGTAGGAGTGTCTAATAGAGTGGACAGTGAGTGGACAGTGAGTGGACACGGTATTTAAAAACTCCATCAGCTGATCCAGCTGTGTGTGATCCACTCATACCAGCACAACACACACTAACACACCACCACCATGTCAGTGTCACTGCAGTGCTAAGAATGATCCACCACCTAAATAATACCTGCTCTGTGGTGGTCCTGTGGGGGTCCTGACCATTGAAGAACAGCATGGAAGAGGGCTAACAAAGCATGCAGAGAAACAGATGGACTACAGTCAGTAATTGTAGAACTACAAAGTGCTTCTATATGGTAAGTGGAGCTGATAAAATGGACAGTGAGTGCAGAAACAAGGAGGTGGTTTTAATGTTATGGCTGATCGTGTTTAGGTATAAGAAGTGTATAGAACATGAATAAAGGTGAATAAACACGTAACTGTGATCTTTCTCAAAGAAACCGTTTTAATGTTCTCAGTGTTATAAACAGTTTTTGAAAGGGTGATGAATATTTAATTTTTTTGTGTAACACTGAGAATCAGACGCTTCATTTCATAAATATAATCTGTGCTTTCACAGAAAATATAAAAACTCAAATTCATATTAATTTGTATTAATAGCAGCTTTCATACATCAATATTAGCATTTTAAATGTTGAAATTGTGATTAAAACAGAAGCTTAATAGATAAACTCCTCATTCATCATGCATCATGGTCATATCCTCTCATATCAGCATGTTTGGCTTGTTATCTTCTATTATACAGAATTACGTAAATCCTGAACCTCGAACCGTTACCCAGAATTATCAGTCACATTAAAGTGAATCAATCGCAAAATGTCCAGAAAAAGGAAAGAACCCCCTTAACTGATGAAAAAGAACTGAATGTGTAAAATCCACACAGATTAATCTACATCTGTAGTAAAAAAAAATCCCATAAACCACATTATGTACCACCTCTGTACAACTGTAAAAGTACCGAACATGCACTTCAAGATTATCAGAAACACTTCATTATCACTAACCCTGACGCCCCGGACAGACACAAAATTCCAGGTTTTGGTTATTTTCTAAGTGAACATGTTCTACACAGAAAGGAGACGTTTAAAAGACTTTATTAATTTATTTTATTATTAATTGATTATTATTAATCAAATCAAAATTAAAAGGCCATATACTGTATGGTACAACTAGCAGTGAAATGCTTTTTATAACTGCCCGGTCACATCAAAATCAGAAATAATAAAGGCTTAATAATTATATATGATACATATAAGGAAAGCTAAAACCCAGCTGTGTTACAAACAGACATAAGACCAACATTACGTTTAAATAAACACATAAGATCAATATAAAAACAGTCATAACAAACAATACTAGAACATTCCACACTAGCCCACATGCAATATTGCACATTTGAACTGTGCATGAATAGTAAAAGTCCACAAGTGGTGGACCACAATTTTGGTTGTTTATGGTCCTCATAGACCAGCGGAAGAAACTTTTCTTAAATCTGGATGTACGAGCTTTTAGCGACCTGAAGCACCTACCTGACAAATGAAAAGCGTGATGTGAGGGGTCTCTAAGGATACATTTATTTAACATCACATTTTACACTTTGGCTACATTCGTGACAGAAAGGGTAGTTACTGCTTACACACAAGATTCATCAGGTCAAGTTTATAACGTCAAACACAGTCATGGACAATTTAGTATCTCCAGTTCACCTCACCTGCACGTCTTTGGACTGTGGGAGGAAACCGGAGCTCCTGGAGGGAACCCACACAGACATGGGGAGAACATGCAAACTCCACACAGAAAGGACCCGGACCGCCCCACCTAGAAATCGAACCCAGGACCTTCTTGCTGTGAGGCAAAAGTGCTTCCTACCGAGCCATTGTGCTCTATGGATAAAAGAGCAGCAAAGGCATTGAGAGCTGGCACTATCATCCAGGGAGGGCAGAGAGCACACATTAAGTAGAGATACAAATGCAAAAAAAAAAAAAAAAATAGAAAGGTGTGCAACATTACCACAACATTTATTTTAGTCACTTTAGTCACTTTTCATATTTCTGTAAATATATACTGCAATATCTGTTACTTCTCTGTACTTATAACTTCTCGATCTTAACTGGTCTCTGATGCACTTTAATTGTAATGTATGTAAATCTCCATCTTGCACTTAGATGCTTGGTTACCTTGGTTGGCTCGGTGGGTAGCACTGTGTGGAGTTTGCATGTTCTCCCCGTGTCCGCGTGGGTTTCTTCTGGGAGCTCCGAAGACGTGCAAGTGAGGTGAACTGGAGATACTAAATTGTCCATGACTGTGTTTGATATTAAACTTGAACTGATGAATCTTGTGTAAGCAGTAACTACCTGTCCTGTCATGAATGTAACCAAAGTGTAAAACATGACGTTAAAATCCTAATAAATAAATAAATAAATAAATAACCTTGGTTAGATGCTACTGCATTTCATTGGCTCCAGTGTTAATTTCGTTGACGAATGATTTTCGTCATAGTTTTCGTCAACGAACGTTTTTTTCATGACAAAAGCGAGACGATAACTAAATAAAAACTACAAAAAAGGATAAAAACTATGACGAAATGAATCTACACTTTCGTCAACGAATAAAAACGAGACGAAAATGTTTGGCAGGGACGACATCCAATCAGAACGGATTTAATTTTGTGGAAGGTAGGGACAAGTTAGAAAGAGATCCAATCAGAACTACTCTAGCGTATGTGGAGAGGCGGGACAAGCCAGGTAGCCATCCAATCAGTACTAATCTTTTGCAGTACCGCGGTAAGACCACACTCGCACAAATTTGATCTAAACCCGGGAAGAGCAGACTAGCCTGTGAACTGTCTTTACTCATGGAACTAGGTTAACTCCACAATGTCAACAGGGAGAAAGAGGAGAGCCGATATCTGGACACATTTCTCATTTGACATCGTGAAAAACAAGACAAGTCATCAATTCAGATGACTAAATTATGACTAAAACTAAATTACATTTTAGTCAAAAGACTATGACTAAAACTAAATCAAAATTTGCTGTCAAAATTAACACTGATTGGCTCTATACTTGTACTCTATTCTATTTTCCTCTAATCTAATCTAATATAAGCCTACAAAGTGAATACAATGTGCATAAATAAATAAATAAATAAATAAATAAATAAATAAATAAATAAATAAATAAATAAATAACTGCTATAACTTTTGCACTTTACACTTTTTATGGTAAGTGCAGTGAATAAACAGTGTCATTATTAGTGTGTATAGATAACAGTATGTGTGAGCTGGTGTGATGAGTGCCAGGGGTTTAAATCCAGGGATGATCTTACAAGTACAGAAGGCACAGTTATACTTCAACAGCAAAGGACCTTCCCTAAACTGTTGCATACAGATGTACGCATAAAATTTCCTTTAAATAATCAATTGATTACATCTGTGAGCAGGTGTTGTGCCTTAAATACATAAATTCAACAATAAGAAGCAGTGTCCCAATATTTTTGTACATGTAGTGTAGTTTATTTTCATTTTATTTTCCAAAAACATGCCTGTATGTGGATTGGCTGCTTTAATCTACTCGTCTTTGGTTAAAAGTAAATGTAATCTAGTAATCAGAAGATTACTGGTTCAAGCCCAAGCACTGTTGGGCCCCTGAGCAAGGCCCTTAACCCTCAATTACTCAAATTGTATTGAGTCATATTTGCAAGTTGCTTTGAATAAAAGTGTCTGCTAAATACCACAAATACCACCTGGACTCACTGCCACCCTGATCAGATTGAAGTGGTTATTAAAGATGAACACATGACTGAAATAACATCCATCCGTCTCCGTCTTCTCTCATCAGCAGGACATGAAGATTACAGTTACAGTCTGAGCAATTGAGGGTTAAGGGCAACCTGGCAATAGTGGGGCTTGAACCAGCGGCCTTCTGATTAATAGTCTAGTATCATAACCACTAGGCTACGGCTTGCCATATAACCTATAAAATTCAATGTTTTTTGTTTGTTTGTTTCTGCCTGCGTGTGTTTTAATCTCTTATCTCTAATCATCTCTAATCATCTCGAATCATCTTGAATCATCATCGCCTGCGACTCTACAGAATCATTACAACCTTACAAATAAACCAGCGGAGAGGAAACACGTCCTGTCCTTCTCCCACAGCCGCCGAATCGCTTCATCATCAGTCTGGTGTCTCGCATCGAAACAAGCTCATACATGAAGAAACTAAGAAGGCATAATGCTGTGTGTTTTATAATAATGAAATAAATCTTAATATCATCACCATATTCCTATTATTATTATTATTATTATTATTATTATTATTATTATTATTATTATTATTTATAAAATACACCAGATATCATTTTAGTTTTTATTATTATTAATAATATGCATTAAAACATCAAACAACATTAAAAAGATTCATTCATAGTGTGTTTTACTACCACTCTATTCTATATAGGGTCGGGGTGGGTTCAATTCATGGGGTTAAAAGCAGGAAACACACACACACACACACACACACACTTAGAATGTATTAGTTCCAATTAACCTGACTGCACGTCTTTGTACTAGTGGAAGGAAACCGGAGCACTCGTAGGAAACCCACAGAGACATGAGGAGAACATGCAAACTTCAAACAGAAACGACCTGGGCTGCTCCAACTGGGAATCGAACCCAGGACCTTCTTGCTTTGGGGCAACAGTGCTACCCACCGAGCCACCCAACAGTAAATCAATAAAAACAATCATTTATATTGTATTATTATTATTATTATTATTATTATTATTAATAATAATAATAATAATAATAATTATTATTATTATTATTACAATAATAATAATAATAATTAACCTAGGACCCTCCAAAAGTGCTTTTTTTAATAAAAATGTGCTACATTAATAATAAATAATAAAATAATTCAGTGACTTGTAGATGTGAAGAACTACAGCACTGAACATTTCTGTGAATGAATGAATGAATTTAAAGGCCCAGAATGCACTGAGTGCTCTGGATTATTAATAATGTTATACAAATAAAACCTGTGATATCAAATCATCTGCACTGACTGATTCCAATGTTTACGTGATGTTCAAGTAATCATGAACTCATCCCTACACCACAGGTTACTCATAACATCAGTACAGTAGAAAAAGAGCCCATACACACTCAGTACTGAGCAAAACAACAACTGATCACTGAGGAGTTATTGTTTTTACACAGGGACTTACGTACACGGAACAGGAAACAAAAATAATCAAGATAAAATACATGTAAAAGAGAAATGCAATAATAAACAATATACAATCACACAATAATAATAGTAATAAATATAATACTATTTAAAAATAAACAATAAATGATCATATAGTATTAACAAATAATATATTAATATATAATATAAACAATACATGATATTATAATATTAATAAATATTATATTAATAATAATAAACACAATATGATCATATAATATTATTTAATGATAATACATGTATGATATGTGTAATATTATATACAGTATGTATGGTATATATGTATAATGATATACAGTATATGTGTAATATTATATATGTATGATATATATGTATAATATTATTAAATATCATAATACATAATAATAAACATGTACAATTATATTGTTAAATACCTTTATATCCTCATTGTTTTCTTAATTCTTACAAATGTTGTAGATTTTTTATATAATGTTGTACCTTGTTGATTTATATTATTATTATTATTATTATTATTATTATAATTATTATTATTATTATTATTATTATTATTATTATTATTATTATTATGTATTATTATTATTATTATTATTATTATTAATATTATTATTATTATTATTATGGTTATTATTATTATTATTATCATTGTCATTATTATTATTATTACTACTACTACTATCATTATTATTATTATTATTATTATTATTATTATTGTTGTTGTTATTATTATTATTTTATCATCATCAATCATTATTATTATTATTATTATTATTATTATTGTTATTATTATTTTTATGACAGTTGATTATTTAATGTATTTACAAGTTCTAATTATTTTATTGTATTTTATTTATTTATTTATTTATTTATTTTTACCTTTAGCTGTTTATTTAGAGCATTTTCTAGCTTTTTTAGATACTTTACATACTTCATCACTTACTTTACATAATTGTTTACATTTTACCCATTTTTCTTTACACCTTGTATACACATCATGTCTAAAAGCTTTAATAATAAGTGGTATAAAGAAATCAGAAGATGAAATTGCAGTCTGTTTCTGGGAGTCCAGAGATCATACTAGGCTGCTTTCTGTGTGGCGTTTCTGTCTGCTGATCTGTAATCTAACCTGTATTAAGGGTGGCAGGGCCTCTGTTAAACCTGTTAATGCTCTATAAACAGTGTTTTAACAGACGTGGTTGGCATCAGGTCTCAGAGGAAGCTCACGCCGGTCGGGACCCTGCACATTCGCTAACCGAGATTGTAAATGACTGAAATGGAAAACACTGAAAATAGATGATTTTTCAGCCCCTTTCCCTCCCTGCAGCTCTTTTCCGAGCTCTAAAACACCTCGGCGGCTGGGAGGACGACCACAAGCTTTAAAAAAGTTTCTTCATCTCTTTTTTACCCTGCAAATGACTGCATGTTAATGTAAACCACTTATAACACACTTAATCTGAAGCATATGCTGCACTTCCTTAAAATCACAACCTCCACGGTTCCCCCCTCACACGCCCACCCGCCCTTCCTCCCGCCAACGTCAACACAACCCTATCGGATCACCCCCAAACACATGCTGACAAAAGTCATTACTGAAATGAAATAACCTCCCGAATCTCGAGATCTAACGACCTTCTTCCTGTTGTTAGCATGTGCGCTAGATGCACGCCATGCTAACGTTTCAGCGGGAACCTCGTATAAAGGAAACATGGGACGAATAACTGTGAGCCGGCGTAACGAGAGCGGAAAGAGCGGGCCAGGGTTCACGTTTTTATCAGATAGTTATTTAAAGTGCGTTTGCTTTGGCCAAGGCTAACGCTAGCGCTGAGCTAGTCGATCGAAACTTGACACCGTCGATACTCGACTTCGTCTTCCCTCTCATGCCAGAGAGGACGTTCGTTTACTGAAGCATTTTTTCGGGGCATCCCCGAGGGCACTGGGAGGCAGAAAGCACCCCTCAGGGGACACCGTGGTCATTTTCGTAACAGGGTCCAGGCGCCAATCGCAGGACAGGAAGGAGGACGATGCCAGAGTAAACATGCCTGCTGATGGTATCACAGCGGCCATGGATTAAAAACTCGCCCGTGGAATTTCCTACAAAAGAGCTTCAAAAATTATTATGGTTATTTATTAGGGGTCAGAGGTCATTCATCTTTAACATACAGCATGTGAAATATTATTTTTTATTATTTAATTCTTGTTCTATTGTTCTTTTATTATTATTATTATTATTATTATTATTACTGTTATTATTATTGTTATTATTATTATTATTATTATTATTATTATTATTCTGTCAAATTATTCTTGTTCTTTTTATTAATTAAATTAATTGATTAATTAAATAATTTATTTATTTATTATTATTGTTGTTTGTTTATTATTATTACTATTATTATTATTATTATTATTATTCATATTATTATTAATAATTATTATTATTATTTTAATTACATTTATTTTATTTTTGTAATTTTATTCTAGTTTTTTTCATTCTTTTATTATTATTGTTGTTGTTTTTGTTATTATTATTATAATTATTTATTTTATTGTTTATTTGTCATTTCATTCTTTTTCTTTTATTTATTTATTTATTTATTATTTTTGTTGTTTTGTGTTATTATTATTATTTTTATCATCATTATTATTATTATTATTATTATATTTCTGTCACTTTATTCCTGTTTTTTATTTAGTTAGTTATTTGTATTCATTTATTATTGTTGTTGTTTGTTATTATTATTATTATTATTATTATTAAATATTATAGTTATTTTAATTATATAAATTTTTTGTTATTTTATTTTTGTTATTTTTTCTTCCTTTAATTTTTTATTATTATTATTATTATTATTATTATTATTATTATTATTATTATTAACTAAACACTATAGAACCTTAAAAGTTGTATTTAGTAAATATTTGGACACCTGACCATTCCATATAAAAAATGAACGGTATTAAAATAGTCCCAGCAACTGCTCATTTGGGAGGGCTTCTCACAAGGCTTTGAAGTATGTCTGTGGGAATCTGTGCCCAATTAGTAGTATAAAAAAGTATTCATATGGCTGGGCACTGATATTCTGGTTCATTCCAGAGCTGTTCAGTCTTTAAACTGAGCTTTTCTTCATGTCTTTATAGAGCCCGCTCATACTGGAACAGGTAAGGACCTTCCCTAAACTTTTGCTGCAAAGTTGGAAGCATAGAATTAGATTTCTGTTATATTATTGATTTATTACACCTGTTAGCAACTGTTAAGGCTAAAATACGTGAACTGCAGTGATAAGAAGGGGTGTCCCAATACTTTTGTCCATATAATGTTTCTATTTATTTATTGATGTTTTATTTTTAAACACTGAACATTTAAATACTGAACATTTAAATACTGAACATTTAAATACTAAACATGTATGTAAACAGAACTCAGTACTCACGATGCTGCCAGTATAAACACACCCGAACAGAAACACTTCTATATACATAATAAATGTTCATTAGGGGTCAGAGGTCGATGAGTGGGCAGCGGTGGAGGAGTTTTAGAGCATGTTTATATTTTTGTCTGGTGTTTTTTGGACATCAGTAAATGTGTTTTTATTATTTTTAATAATAGAGATTGGTCAGAGGACAGGAAGGAGAACGACGCCAGAGTAAACGACATCAGACGGGCTGTGTTTCAAATATATAAAATATCTGTTCAGGACCTACTGAAAAATCATCATCCACAATAATGAGTGGTCACTGCGCTGAGGGAGTCGACTTGTAATTACGACTATTTATATTCGTGTCTCTGATGGCATGATGAGCATTAATACACATTAATACACTTTTATAAACAAATGGTATTAAAACAGTGACCCCTATCTCACTCTTCTTACAAGACTGTGAGAATTTGTGCAGATTCAGTGGTATAAAAGAGCATTTGTCTGGCTGGGCACTGATGAAGCTTCATTTGATGTTCCAGTTCATCCCAGAGCTGGTGAGTGGAGCTGAGGTCTGGACCTTCCCTAAACTTTTTCACTAAAATGTTATTTCATTTATTTTATTCATTTTATTTTTTTTATTATTTTATTTTATTTCATTTCATTTCATTTCATTATTTTATTTTATTTTATTTTATTTTATTTTATTTTATTTTATTTTATTTTATTTATTTCATTTCATTTCATTTCATTTCATTTCATTTCATTATTTCAATTAATTATTTCATTGTTTCATTTCATTTATTTTATTTTATTTTATTACTAATTTTTTTATTACTGAGATTAGTAGTTTTTATTTTTTTTATTCCAGTGTTAGTGTTTTAAGAGGATTTTATAAAACTACATAAATAAATAAATAAATAAATAAATAAATAAATAAATAAATAAATATTGCTGTGTGATTTTATAAAACTTCATAAATAAATAAATAAATAAATAAAAACACTCACATTGATGTGTTAGGATTTTAAGATGACATTATAAAACTAAATAAATAAATAAACATTAATAACACATATTTTCTGAATTCCTTGTTAAAAGTTATGTTTAACTAACTGAAATGTATCTAAATTATAAAAGTAATTTTTGGCGCTGAAAATCTTACCAACATGTTATTAAAAAGTAATAACATGTTTATTACTTGTTAACTTTAGTCATTATTATACAGATCAAAAACTTCAGGGTGATTCTAATTCATCTCAGCGTGGTCAGAGTGAACCAGTGCTGAATCTTTAGGTCTGAACTATATAAAAATAAGTCCAGTGTAAATAAAAGTATTTCTGACAGAGCTTCTCTCCAACTCCCATCTCCCACAGAATGACCTGAACAGTCTCCCCTCCTCACCCCCCAGCCAGATTAACGTAGGATGAGAGCAGAGGTTATTCAAGCTTCCTGTCTGGGCAGAAAGGCCGGTGGAGTGTGAGAGAGACGAGAGAACCATTTTACACTTTACATTTTTCGCATTTAGCAGACGTCTTAATCCAAACCGTCTTAATCCACTGTTGCCTCACAGCAAGAAGGTCCTGGGTTCAATCCCCAGGAGGAGCGATCAGGGTCCTTTCTGTGTGGAGTTTGCATGTTCTCCCCGTGTCTGTGTGAGTTTCCTCCGGGTGAAGGAGAATACAGAATACAATCCAAGCAATTCAGGGTTAATGGCCTTGCTCAGGGGTCCAACAGCAACAGTAGTGGGGTTTAAACAAGCAACTTTTGAACTAGGAGTCCAGTTCCCTAACTGCTGAGCTACCACTGACCTACAGTCAATTTTAGAGCAAAAGAACAGACAGAGGATGAGAATCAAACCCACGTCCTCGGGACCTATTTTATTTCCTTCTATTTCAACCTGTAATTCTAAAACTCAGAGTATAAATACCACAGTGAGCATGACCTCTAAAATCTCTACAGTCTGTAAACAGTTCCTCCGTCTTTTGGAATTAATCACCTCCACCACAAGGAGGGAGGAGGAGGAGAGGAGGAGGAAGAGAGGAGGAGGTAATGGATATAGCGTATTCCAGTTCTCTCCCAGTGCTGAGCAGGACCAGGACTCGTGTTTGTATAAACGCCTGAATTACAGAAACCCGTCCTGACTGACCCACTGATACACTATGGGTGTGTTCGAAAACCTAGGGAGCTGCCTTGCTGTCTTACTGTCTACATAGGCAGCTGACTTAGTAGAGAGGATTCTAATAAGTCAGTGACTTATAAGGCAGGTTAATCGAACGCACTACTTAGACAGTAATTCCATTGGGTTTAGCATTTCGCGTTTAGCATTTAGCATCTCGCCATTAAAACCAATAAACTGAGGTAGCACAGCACGCTAACGTCAATATAACATCTCCCTTCATGTACAGATAACGGTTACATTTCCTGACAAGCCCGAACTTGCAAATAAAAACACTCGGTACAAGTTTATACAAGTTAAAAATCAGTAATATTTTATTTACGTTTGAAAATAACTCCATTCGTTTCTCCGCCCCGTCAGCCATGTTTATTTTTCTGTGAGAGAAGAGCACCCGACCCGCAATGAATGCTGGGATTGCCTTGATCACTAAGGCAGCGTCGGACGCTCACTCGTTCTTGAGCCAAAATAACATTGAAATAATAAGATGCCTCAGAAGTGTGGATTTTAAGGCATCTAGGATTTCGAACAGCCTCCTTCTTGGGGCGCACAGGATGACGTAAAATGCTGCCTATGTAGAGAGAGCACTAGCTTTTCGAACACACCCTATATTGCCAAAAGTATTCACTCACCCATCCAAATAATTGCATTCAGGTGTTACAATCACTCCCATGGTTACAGGTGTATAAAACCAAGCACCTCGATATGCAGACCGCTTCTACAAGCATTAGTGAAAGAATGGGTCGCTCTCAGGAGCTCAGTGAATTCCAGCGAGGTACCGTGATGCCACCTGTGCAACAAGTCCAGTCGTGAAATGTCCTCACTACTAAATATTCCACAGTCGACTGTCAGTGCTATTATAACAAAGTGGAGGCGATTGGGAACGACAGCAACTCAGCAACAAAGTGTTACCACGTAAAATGACCAGGTCAGCGGACGCTAAGGAACATAGTGCCCAGAGGTCACCAACTTTCTGCAGAGTCGATCACTACAGACCTCCAAACTTCATGTGGCCTTCAGATGAGCTGAAGAACAGTGTATAGAGCTTCATGGAATGGGTTCCCATGGCCGAGCAGCTGCATCCAAACCTTACATCACCAAGCGCAATGCAAAGCGTCGGATGCAGTGGTGTAAAGCACGCCGCCACTGGACTCTAGAGCAGTGGAGACGTGTTCTCTGGAGTGACGAATCACGCTTCTCCGTCTGGCGATCCGATGGACGAGTCTGGGTTTGGCGGTTGCCAGGAGAACAATACCTGTCTGACTGTATTGTGCCGAGTGTAGAGTGTGGTGGAGGGGGGATTATGGTGTGGGGGTGTTTTTCAGGAGTCGGGCTCGGCCCCTTAGTTCCAGTGAAAGGAACTCCTAATGCTTCAGCGTACCAAGAGATTTTGGACAATTTCATGCTCCCGACTTTGTGGGAACAGTTTGGGGATGGTCCCTTCCTGTTCCAACATGACTGCGCACCAGTGCACAAAGCACAAGGTCCATAAAGACGTGGATGAGCCAGTTTGGTGTGGAAGAACTTGACTGGCCTGCACAGAGTCCTGACCTCAACCTGATAGATAGAACACCTTTGGGATGAATTAGAGCGGAGACTGTGAGCCAGGCCTTCTCGCCCAACATCAGTGTCTGACCTCACTAATGCGCTTCAGGAAGAATGGTCAAAAATTCCCATAAACACACTCCTAAACCTTGTGGAAAGTCTTCCCAGAAGAGTTGAAGCTGTTATAGCTGCAAAGGGTGGCCGACAACATATTAAACTCTATAGATTAAGAATGGAAGTCACTCAAGTTCATATGCGTGTGATGGCAGACGAGCAAATACTTTTGGCAATATGGTGTACTTACTAAAGCCATTTCTCCTATGGACATTAATGGTGCTGAGAGCAGTGCATTATGGGTGATTTTACTGTATGTCCCGAGTTGAGATGCCAGTGTGTGTGTGTGTGTGTGCTTGTCATTAACACGTCGTCCTGCCCGCCTAGCCTCGAGCGCTATTCCACATTTAGTCTCCGCTCAGACGTTTTTCACTTTGCGAGCCTTTTAGGAAACGCGAGTTGACCTCTTCTTTCCAACGTGGGACACACACACACACACACACACACACACACACACACACACCTATTCCATTTTTCATTATCAATTTCTCATTACAGCTCATTGTGGAATGTGACAAGCAAGGTGCCGAAATGTTCCCATACCTGAAATTTGATCAACTTGTTTTAATACAGCGCCGTCCTAAATGATCTGTCAGTGATTTGGGACGGAGCCAGAATCTCTGCCGGACAGTAATGTCAGAACAAACAGCTTTCTTTTAGTTTAATCGCAGTATTTAGGAACACGGTGGTCATTTTTAAACATTCGCCCATTAATGGGGCAGTGATTAACTCATCAACCAAACAGAAATGACAGTATAATACAATACAGTAAAACTTAAGTGTAGTTTGGCATGTAAACATGGTTAAGGGCCTTGCTCAAGGGCCCAACAGTGGCTGCACAGCAGAACCTGGATTTCTTTCTGATACATATAGTATGGCAAGCCAAACAGGAAATAAATAGCAAACACTGATATGTATGGAATAAAAATTAAACTGATTTATATATATATATATATATATATATATATATATATATATATATATATATATATATATATATATATATATATATCAGTTTTCATTCCATATATATCGAGTTTCATTTTATATATATCAAGTTTTATTTTATATATATCGAGTTTCATTTTATATATATCAAGTTTCATTCCATATATATCAAGTTTCATTTTATATATATCAAGTTTTATTTTATATATATCGAGTTTCATTTTATATACATCAAGTTTCATTCCATATATATCAAGTTTCATTTTATATATATCAAGTTTTATTTTATATATATCGAGTTTCATTTTATATATATCAAGTTTCATTTTATATATATCAGTTTTCATTCCATATATATCAGTGTTTGCTATATATTTCCTGTTTGGCTTGCCATATATATATATATATATAGTTTATGCATTTTTTCCCTTTTTTGTCCCCTTTTTAGCGCGTCCAATTGCCCGATTGCGTCATGCCTCCTCTCCACCAATCCCCGCTCTGATTGAGGAGAATGAAGCTAACCCACGCTGCCTTCCGACACGTGGGCAGCAGCCGTATGCGTCTTATCACCTACACTTTGACGAGTGCAGTGCAGATCAGCATTGTGTACGGAGAGACACACCCTGAGAGCACTCTTTTCTCATCTCTGTGCAGGCACCATCAATCAGCCAGCAGAGGTTGTTATTGCATTAGTCATGGGAGAGAGACCCCATCCGGCTTAGTCCCGCCCATATCTGAACAACAGGCCAATCGTTGTTCATGTGGCTGCTCAGCCTTAGCCGGCAGGTAGAGCTAAGATTCGATACGATGTATTCAAGATCCAGCTCTGGTTCCAGAGTGTGTTTTTACCACTGCACCACCTGAGCGGCCCTTAGAACCTTGATTTCAACCGACAATCTTCAATTGATAGCCCATGAACTTAAATTGCTTTAGATTCCCTGAATCTTTTCACTATATTATGTAAGGTAGATGGTAAAATGCTCATATTTTTGTTTAGAGTCAGTTAGGCAGTTTGTACTATAAGACGTCACCATGATTAAAACTCCCAGCATCAAGCTTTTGTCAGAAATGTGTTTGTGTCTCTACATGAGCAGCTACCGCTAAATTCGACAAACAAATCTCAACTGTGACGAGTCTTTGATGTCTTGTCACCGGTTGGTGGTCCGTTTCTTTTTTTTCCACATAAATACCGAGCAAAAGCGTGAAATAAACACACAAACACACTTTGATCGAGGACGAGCTGAGCATCTGCGTGTAGGTAGCCGGTGTGGATTTGCGTGGCCGCTGGGCTGAGACGCTGCAGACTAAGCAGAAGCAGAAGAGCTGGTAGACGTTTCTGTTTTAATTACACACAAAGTGGGGCGACAAGGGAGGTGAATAAACAATTTCAGGGTGCATTTATGAGGGGAAACTCGACTGAACAGATCTGGTGACTAGTCTCAGCCTGTCAGGCTGGTCTGGTTTGATGGTTTGTAGGGTTGTCAGGCTGTTTACAGCAGGCACGATGGTCTGGTTTAATAGTTTTAGATTTCAGTTACTCAGGCTGGCCAGGTTTGATGGCTTTGGATCCTGCTCATGCTGTTTGGACACACCCGTGTTTATCTTACAGGGGTTTTGTACTCCAAACAAGCTGGTCCAACAGTAGCTGATCAGATCTTTGTTTTAATGGTTTTGAAAGGGGTTTGGAGGCTGGTCAGGAGTCAGTCCGTCTCCAGCTAGTCAGGAATTACTGTTTTAATAAAATAAGAAGGGTTTTAGATGCTGGTCAGGCTTCTTCTAGATGGTCAGATCTTTGTTTTAATGTTTCTTGAAGGGGTTTGGATACTGGTCAGCCTGTCTCCAGCTAGTCAGGTGAACTGAGTTAATGCTTTAATGACATAAGAAAGATTTTAGATGATGGTCATGCTTCTTCTAGATGGTCGGATCTTTGTTTTAATGGTTTTTGAAGGGTTCTGGATACTGATCAGGCTTCTGCAAGCTCAAATTGAGTTTATTGTCATTTTAGTGATATACAGGTACATACTGAAACTAAACAATGTTCCTTTAGGACCAGGGTGCAGCAGGGAACACAAGTACAAACAACACAATAGTATAAAGACCTACAATAAATACATGGGACATTTACAGAGCTGAGAAGTGAAGGGACGCGACCAAAAGACACTTTAGGAGCCAAAGTCAAGTGAGGAGTTGGTCAGTACTTGGTACTGAGTAAATGTAAATTGAGGAAAAATTATAAACAACATACTGTGATATATAAGAAACTGGTAAATGATATACTGTATAACTGTCTTCTTCAAGTTGGCCAGAAGTTCTAATGGTTTTGGAAAGGGTTTGGATGACGATCAGGCTTCTTCTAGCTGGTCCTGTCTTACTGTCTTGATGATTTTTAAGGGGTCTGGATGCTGGTCAGTCTTCTTCTAGCTGGTCAGGTCTTCATTTTAATGATTTTGAAAGGGGTTTGGATGCTGGTCCTACAGGCCCTACAGTTTTGATGAAGTTGGAGGGAGTTTGATGCCCAGGTTAAACTGGTTTGATGGTTTTAGTAACGTTCTGAATGTTGGTCTTTCTGTTTGTAGGTTGTTGGAATCTAAAGGGTTTGGTGCAGTTTAGACTGGATCGTGCTGCTCAGGCTGATGTGGTTTGATGGAATTAGATTTTGGGCGCTAATCAGGCTGTTTTTAGCTGCTGAGACTGTTTTGTTTGAGCGGTTTTAGTGATGTTTTAGGTGCTGGTCAGACTGGTTTTAGCTGGTCAGGCCTTATAGGTTTGATGGTGTAAGAAGGGGTTTGGATGCTTCTCTAGCATGATCCTTTTGGAAGGGTTTTGGATGCAGTTCAGACTGGTTTCTGCTGCCCAGGCTGATGTGGTTTGATGGTTTTAGTTCTGAATGCTGGTCATTCTGGTTGTAGGTGTTCGGATCTTACAGTTTTACTGGTTCTAAAAAGGGTTTGGTTTGATGGATCTAATTAAGTTTGGGATGCTGGTCAGCCTGGTTTTAGCTGGTCAGGCCTTACAGGTTTGAAGGTGTAAGAAGGCGTTTGGATGCTGGTCAGGCTTTTGGTGGTCAGGTCCTACAGTATTGGTAGTTTTGAAATAATTTTGGAAGCTTCTCAGGCTGCTCTAGGTTGATCATTGTGAAAGGGTTTTGGTTCCTGCTGCCCAAACTGCTTTCTGAATGCTGGTCTAGTTGTAGGTGGTCAGGTCTTACTGTTTTACTGGTTTCGCTTAGCTTTGGATGCTGGTCAGCCTGGTTTTGCTGCTAAGACTGATTTGTTTGGATGCTTTTAGTGATGTTTCAGGTGCTGGTCAGACTGGTTTTAGCTGGTCAGATCTAATTGTTTTAATGGTTTCAGGAGGATTTTGGATGCTGGTCAGTTCTTACTGCTTTAATGACATGAGAAGGGTCAGCCTGGTTATGCTGCTAAGACTAATTTGTTTGGAAGCTTTTTTTTTAGGTGCTGGTCAGTCTGGTTGTAGCTGGTCAGGCCCAATTATTTTGTTTTTTGTTTTAAGAGTTTGGATGCTGGTCAGGCTTGTCTTAGGTGGTCAGGTCTTACTGGTTTACTGGTTCTGGTCAGCTTTGGATGCTGGTCAGCCTGGTTTTGCTGCTAAGACTGATTTGTTTGGATGTTTTATTGATTTTTAGGTGCCTGTCAGACTGGTTTTCACCGGACAGGCTTCTCCTAGGTGGTCTAGGTGGTCAGGTCTTACTGTTTACTGTTATGTTTTAGGTCAGACTGGTTTTAGCTGGTCAGGCCTAATGGGTTTAATAGTTTAGGAGGAGTTTGAGTGCTGGTCAGTTCTTACTGTTTTAATGACATGAGAAGGGTCAGCCTGGTTTAGCTGCTAGACTGATTGGTTTGGATGTGTATAGTGATGTTTTAGGTGCTGGTCAGACTGGTTTAGCTGGCCAGGTCTAATTGTTTTAATGGTTTTAGGAGGAGTTTGGATGCTGGTCAGGCTTCTCCTAGGTGGTCAGGTCTTACTGGTTTACTGGTTCTGCTCAGCTTTGGATGCTGGTCAGCCTGGTTTAGCTGCTAAGACTGATTTGTAACAATGCTTTAAGGGATGTTTTAGGACAGACTGGTTTGGATGCTGGTCAGATTTCTTCTAGGTGGTCAGATCTTACTGTTTTAATGACATGAGAGGGGGCAGCCTGGTTTTGCTGCTAGACATTGGTTGGGATGCGTATAGTGATGTTTTAGGTGCTGGTCAGACTGGTTTAGCTGGTCAGGTCTAATTGTTTTAATGGCTTAAGAGGAGTGGTCAGTCTTCTCCCAGTTGGTCAGAGCTTACTGTTTTAATAACATGAGAAGGGTCAGCCTGGTTTAGCTGCTAGACTGATTGGTTTGGATGCGTATAGTGATGTTTCAGGTGCTGCTCAGACTGGTTTTAGCTGGTCAGGCCTGTTAGTTGCTCAGACTGGTCAGGCTTGATTCTTTCTGCGGGGCAGTACAGGCCAGGCTATGCTGGGAAAAGAGAGAGAGAGAGAGAGAGAGCGAGAGGAGGATAGCAAGAGTCATGGACAGTTCATATTTCACTTCTGATTAGACCTGACAAAGTGTTTTCGGAGGGATCACTCCGGGCAGCACTGTTTGCTTTAGCGAGTTACACTCAGATTTATAATGGCTGCACAACATTAGCGGGATCGGAAGTGCGCGCTGGCCGGAGAGAGCGGGTGAGAGGGCGAGAGAGCACGAGGGATTAGGGCGGGGATAACAGAGAAAGTGGGTGAGGATGGATGAGAAATGTATCAGAACAAACACTGACATTTATATGGGTTCCTCCTCACATTAGCAGTAAAATAATTACAGATTTAGATAAACAACTTAAAGAATGAAAAACAGAGCATGACGTGTTTCCGTGGGTAATAAAAAGTGTGTGTGTGTGTGTGTGTGTGGCTACGTTCCAGCAGACTGTATTGTGCTAACCTCAGCGTGACCCTCAGCTTAAACCCTCAGTCCAAATGAGAACAGGGGACGGGGCGTCCAGGGATCATTGTGTGTAAGTGTGTTTTTAAGTGTGTGTGTGATGTTTAGCTTGGCGGGCGTGATGATGTTGTGTTATACGCTAACGCACTGACTGTTATTGAGAGTTTGCAATATAATTGACATCAGCAGGACCACAAATGACCTATATGGTCAAATTTTACTAACCAGTTAACTAGCTAAGTCTTCTTTATTGCACAGCAACTACCAACATGAAAGGATGAAGCCAAATTGTGATGGCTAGATGACCGGGTCAGAGTATCTCCAAAACTGCAGCTCTTGTGGGGTGTTCCCACTGGGATCTAAGAACTTGATTGTTGAGCACAGCTCGTTCACCTTGTCGCGGGTGTTTGACTGTACGTTCTGTACGTTCTGTAGCTGTATTTTTGATTTTACGCACCTGTGAATTTTCATTAGCGCTCAGTTTCAGACAGGATGAAGGGATTTGGTGTGTGACAGCATCTCAGAATTTCCCTCCAGTGTAATCCAGGCCTCTCTGATCACCAGATTACGCTCAGACGTGCGAGTGTGTGTGGGTGCGCTAAGGTCAGAGGTTTAATAAAAGGACACACTTTCGGTTCATCTAGTCATTTATCTATCTATCGATCATCCCATCTGCACCTGTAATTCAGTTTACAGTAAAAAGTACGACGCGGTGAGACTGAGGTCTGGAGAAAACATTTCCCGAGCTGAAGATGAGGAGCAGATCAAATATCCCCATCTCATTCTCAGCTCCTGTCGCTTATCATCTCAATTCTAGCTTAAATAAAGAAAATATGAGGCTCTGATTGCAATTCTTCTTCTTTTCCTTGGCCTTGGTCCCGTTCGGTTGCGGGGTCGGCGGATCACAATCCGCGCATCGATTTGGCACAATTTTTACGCCGGATGCCCTTCCAGACACGACCCTCCCTATTTTATCCGGGCTTGGGACCGGCACTACAATGCACTGGTTTGTGCATCCAGCAGCTAGGTATCTATAGGACAATTCAGTGTTTCCAATTAGCCTGGTGGCATGTTTTTGGACTGTGGGAGGAAACCGGAGCACCCGGAAGAAACCCACACGGACACGGGGAGAACATGCAAACTCCGCACAGAAAGGACCCGGACCGCCCCACTTGGGGATCGAACCCAGGACCTTCTTGTTGTGAGGCGACAGTGCCACCCACTAAGCCACCGTGCCGCCCTAGGCTCTGATTGCAATTACGAACCTCATTTCCATAAAAAGTTGGGACATTTTACTGTATATAAACATAATAAAAATATAAATCAGTAATTTGTTGGAAATAAAATATTACAACATCATTGTAATTTGTAAATATAAACACATTTAAACTATAATCCCTGCAACACACTTCAAAGAATTTGGGACGGCGGCGTGTTTTCCCCGTGTTCCATCAGCGTTCCTGTTAATGAAACTATTTAATCCTTGCAGGTTTGTGAGTGAATTTTTCTCTGTTCTCACTTGATACGAGACTTCAGCTGCTCAACAGTCCATCGTCGCTGTCGTCTGATTCTCCTCGTTTTCAACAGGAGACACATCAGGACTGCAGGCAGGTCAGTCAAGCACATGCACTCTTTCTCTATGAAGCCATGCTGTTGTAGCATGTTCAGAATGAAGTCTGAAATTGTCGTCACCTCAATGGCAGCATAAGTTGCTCTAAAATCTGAATATACGCATTCCAGTGTATAAACGTAAATATACATTATCATATAAATCATATACACTCTAGAGATGAAAGCATTTAGCTTAATAAACTAGTTACTTATTATGTGTGTAGGTGTGTATGTTACTGTTATAGATAGATAGATAGATAGATAGATAGATAGATAGATAGATAGATAGATAGATAGATAGATAGATAGATAGATAGATAGATAGATAGATAGGTAGGTAGACAGACAGACAGACAGACAGACAGATAGATAGATAGATAGATAGATAGACAGATAAACAGACAGATGTATAGATATACATACAAAAAGACTCATAGATAAACAGACACATTCACCGATGAGGCATAACATTATGACCACTGACAGGTGTAGTGAATAACACTGATCATCTTCATCACGGCACCTGTTAGTGGGGGGGGGGGTGTTATATTAGGCAGCAAGTGAACATTTTATCCTCAAAGCTGATGTTAGAAGCAGGAAAAATAATCAAGCGTGAGAATCTGAGCGAGTTTGATGAGGGCCAAATGGTGATGGCTAGACGACTGGGTCAGAGCATCTTAAAAACTGCAGCTCTTGTGGGGTGTTCCCGGTCTGCAGTGGTCAGTATCTATCAAAAGTTGTCCACGGAAGGAACGGTGTTAAACCGGCGACAGGGTCATGGGCGGCCAAGGCTCATTGATGCACGTGGGGAGAGAAGGCTGGCCCATGTGGTCCGGTCCAGCAGACGAGCTACTGTAGCTCAAACTGCTGAAGAAGTTCCTGCTGGTTCTGATAGAAAGGAGTCAGAAAGGCTGCCACAAAGCTAAAATGCTTCAGGAACAGTTTGAGAAGCACAACAACAAGAACCAGTTTGAGGTGTTGACTTGGCCTCCAAATTCCCCAGATCTCGATCCAATCGAGCATCTGTGGGACGTGCTGGACAAACAAGTTTGATCCATGGAGGCCGCCCCACCTCTCAACTTACAGGAGTT